>NC_080052.1:9017649-9040149 GCF_026212465.1 Amaranthus tricolor | reverse complement strand
GAGCGAAGACTGTGACAGGACGATCAATCCATTGAAGATGCGATTCAGATGAGAGAGAAAGTGAGCGAGAAGCCATAGCGAAGTCATGGAAGCCGAGTTCATCGAGAATGTGAGTAATGGAGCTCAGAGGAGAGAGAAACTCTGGTGTGGTAACAAATTCTGAGGTAGAGAAAGGAAATGTTGGTGAAGAAGATGGAGAAGAAGAGAACGAGCTTGAATGAGATTCAATGGCGGAAATGAGTGAGTGAGAATTGAAAATTGTTGTTAAGAAGATGAAGAGTTGGAGGAGTTTTGCCATTATTGACAGCTTTGTAGAGAGCACAAGTGAGGTTTTTGTGAGAGTGAAGGTATGAGAAACAGTTATTGACGGGGTATTTATAGAATGTTATGGCCAATCCTATTGCTGCAAACTGCCAGCGTGTTAAATATATGTTAGAAGTTTATTCTTTTTGTAAAATGGATGGAAATGGCGGATTACTTAGATTCAAAAAACTTTTTAAGGGAAATTCCGAGTACACTTTGATATTAAATCTAAGTTTAAAATTAAGTTAGTTCACCATATTTTTTATTGCGCATTTATTTAATCACATTCTATAACTCTTCTTTAAATTTAATATTAATACATACTCTCTTCTATTCATTTTTCAGTAATAATTAATTGAGTAAAAAAAAATCAGTCCAACAATTGTCTCCTGTTAATAATAACGGGTGATTGTTCGGCTGACTTTTTTACTATGTTTAGTAATTACCCGCTGTATTACATGAATATATTTTAACTTATGTATAACAAAAAAAATCATGTTTAAGCTTCTCCCCTTATGTCAATATTTCAATATTGACAAACTTTTAGATAGGAAGAGAGTATTAATTATTTGATTTAATAAATTTCAAATTCATATAGAAAAATTCTTAAAACTGCCACTGTAAATTAGAAATGATAAGTTGTTTAAGTTTATATTTATTTCAGACCTTGACAAAAGAAAAGTTATTTCAATAATGTGCAACTAAATTGATGTATTTCTAAGTGAAAATATTACATGTAAAGGTGTTTTAAGTATACTCGACGATTTGATATTATTTGATCTCCTTAAAGAATCGGATTTGATTTGACTTTAAAAATGAATTTACAATTATATAAAAATTTAACATGAAAATAAGATTTGATTTTACATCGATTTGAAATACTTGATATGAAATCTACTTGATGACCCAAATAAGCACCTTTGACTATATGTAACTTTTTTCTGGTAAAAGATGAGCTACATTATTAAGGTTAAAATGTGCAGAAGAACAATATTAAAAATCCACTGCGGACCTTCATCAAGTTACACTTCAATACAAGTTCCACTACATGCGATTTAGCAAGTATATGAGCTACACCATCGCACTCTCTTAAAGCAAAAATAAAAAGATACGAAATCAAAATCATTCAAGCTATTTAAAATATTGTTAAATAAAATTTGAGTATAGAAACTTTTGTTGATCACTTTTCGAAGGGCTTGTATAACAAGTTGAGAGTCTCATTTAGGAATTACACTCATCCAACCTTGTCTCTTTTGCGCATTTGATGGCCAAAGATAAGGCTCTAACGAATCGTTTGGTAATTGATATTAGATTGTGATAATGATAATGAAAAGTTACTGTAATTTTGGTGGAATATCTCTGCATAAATTTAATTGCCATCAAGGTTATTAGGATCGAGATGCTACCTAGGATCATTAAGGGGTAGGATCGAAATCGGTAGAATCGAATCATAGGATCGTGTGATCTTATAAATATGCATTAATGTGCTTTGGATTACTGATTATCAATTATGTTTGTTTTCTTAAGTTTTAAGATATAAGTAAAAACATATTCGACTCATCTACTAAGTTTTGAAACAAGAAATACTTTTAATAATCAATTCTAAACTGCAAATCAAGCAAAATTTGAATTTCATGAAGGTATTGATATAATTATTTTAAGGCACATTCTACATAGTAAACACGAACTTTTGCAAAAGCTCATTGTTTAAACTTAAAAAAATTCCACCAAATAGCATTGTATTTTTGGAATTTAAGATGCCATAACATTATGAACTAAAATACGTATGATTTTTCGTTATCTTGGAAAGTTTTCTTTTTACCCTTTTCTTCTACACTTATCTTCTCCATCTTCATCTATCTTCTTCTTCTTCCATTCATCTTCTTCTTCCCACAAATTTTTTTCTTCCATCCTATATATTATATTATAATCATTATAGCTAATTAAGAGGATACTAAAACTTATGAAGATACTAATGTTTAAGTGGTTCACACTTACTAATCAATTATAGATCCCCTTAATCCTCCATTCCTAATCTGACATGCTACTTGCTTTGTGTTGCTTGATCTTTAGAGTACTTTATCTTCTACCTCACTGTCCTTATAGAATTATATACTACTAGATAAAAGAGCATAGGCAACACCCTTTGGCAACGGTTTATTTTATAGCAACAGCTTTAGCAACGGGTACAATAAAACCGTTGCAATAGATAAGAAAAGGCAACGGGTTCAAGTAAACCGTTGCAAAAGATTGGAAAAGGCAACGGTTATCTTATACCCATTGCAAAAGATTAGAAAAGGCAACGGTTAAATAAACTTGCAACGGTTATCTTACACCCGTTGCAAGAACTTATGCATGTGTCAAATTTGTTATGCAATTTTTTCCCTCCAAAACTATTTATAATATCATTTTCTTAATTTTCCATTTTTAAAAAGCTTATTTATACTATTTATATTTTCTAAGTGTCATTAAATACGAGGCTAATTATTCAAGTAACTCACCATACTAATTAAATGGGTCGGGTGTGGGTCAAGGGTCTTGACCCGTTTAATTAAATGGGTTGGGTGTGGGTCAAGAGTATTATAAATTCCACCTTTTAGTGGCCTGAAAATATTAAACCCTCCTTTTGATTATTACAAAACAAACCCACCTTTAAACGTTTTAATTTATTATTGGACCTTGACCTTTCGAATCAAGGAAAAGGAAGCCCGGGAAGTCATACAAAATAAGCTTTGATGAAATAGAAGCAAATATTGTACGTATTTTACTTTCTTTACAAATTACAATACAATCTCTTTCTTTCAACGATGTTTTTTAGTTTCTAGATGTCGCGTGTTTTTCCTGAAACCATACTTCTGAATTGATAGTTTCTCTCTTTTCTATATTGTTTGATTGATTTGATGGTTACGTGTGACAATTTTGTATATGAATACTATGATGATTGATTAAGGTAGATGATTAGTACTAGCATATATGAGTAGTTCAAGAATAAATTTTGCTATACGATTTCGTGGTAAGATCAAGTATTAGCTATGATGATGGGTTCCAATCTGACAAATTTTGTATAGATCCATGGTGTCAAATTAATTCAGATTAGTTGTATATCTATTACTTCCTCCGTTTCATTTAACATAACTTTTCACACATTGATAGAAGCAAATGAAGGCAATACAATCTCAAAAAGGTGAAGGATCTAACCATAAAGATCCTTATGGCGACGTGATCAAGAAACCAGAGCATAGCGGGCGTGTGCGAACATTTGGCAAAGGTGTTACCAATACTGTTTTGAAGAACGGAGGCAAAAGCTCAAGCTACATATTTCCTGAAGCGTACTTACAAATCATGCAATCACAAGTTATGGATCAAGTGTTGCAAGCTAACCCTGATCTTCAAAAGCTACTTGAAGCTAACCCTGGTGTGAAGATTGTGCTTCCTTCAATGTCAAGGAGTGGAAGCAATGGTAATCCTCTATACATCGAATCCAATGAGCATAACTCTACAGGAGCACAATCGAACAACTATCTGGTAAGTTTATGTTTTCGCTTTTGTGCTTCTTTTCTCTATTCTCTCTGTTTCTCTCTATTCACTTTGTTTCTCCCTTCTTATTCATCTATTATATTCTGTCTAATCTCATTCTTTCATTTAGGATATAGTTGACCTGAAAGCTCCTCTATCATATTTGTCTCTTTTTTAAATGCTTTCTTAATTCAGTTCATTTTGGTTGATTATTGATTTTTTTTAACATAGGAAAATGGTGAAGCAGCTGATGACAAGGAGGTGGAAAATGATGATGAAATTGAGCCGTAAAAGAACATATTTAGAATTTTGTGTGGCTTTTGGAAACATTTTGTGAACTTGTTTGTTCGATACTTTTTAGACATAATGATGTATAGGTGAATATTTGGTTGCACTAGGTTATGGAAGAATTGATCCTTAGTTTTTGATATAACAAGTTAATCGTGTAAATTTCTTAACTATAATATGTGTAATCAAATTTCTAATTACATCTTATGCTATCAATTATTAAAATTATCATTTGCTTAGCTTTTTCATTAAAGACTTTTTGCAACGGTTTATTTATATAGGTTGGTGTTGCAAAAGACCTTTTGCAACGGTCTTGTGCGACCAAGAGAAACTGTTGCCAAAAGATTGTATCTTTGGCAACAGTCAACTGCTACCGTTGCAAAAGACGCAAGAAGCCATTGCAAAAGACTTTTGGCAACGGTTAGATGCACCCGTTGCAAAAAGGTGGCACTAACCGTTGCAAAAGACTTTTTGCAACGGCAGAAAATACGACGGTTAGTAACCGTCGCAAAAAGTTTTTAGCAACGCTTTTTAGCCCTACAGCAATGGTCCTTAATCGTTGCAACAAGTCTTTTATCTAGTAGTGTATACATCTATTCTTTGTGCATTGATGTTTATATTAGATGACATATGCTTTCAAGATTGATTTCCAAAGTTGTATTAGAGTAGACATTTTTAATTGACTAATTCTTAATGAGAAGGACAAGTATTAAAAAGACCAACAATAATCATAATCTTCATCATATTCTGTAGATGTGCTTCCTTTGAACAATCAATTATGTTTCAAATTGAGTAGATATTTGTCTTCCATATCCAACTAAAGAAAGAGCAAGCTTTACATTTGTAGTAGAGCCTCATTAATGGCCTTGAAAAACTTCTTGAGTATGCAGAATTTGAAGACATGGTTGAAAGAATTTAAAGATTTATAAAAGAAGATGAATGCAAGAAGATGGATGAAGGAGAATGGGGTTACTGTATTTTAAAGAAATAACACAAGGGTAAAAAGGAAAATTTCCAAGATTACGAAAAATCAAACGCTCATTAGTTCATAATGTTATGGCAACTTAAATTCCAAAAGTACAATGCTATTTTGCGGAATAACTTTTAAGATTTGCCACCACTGACCTTTTGCAAAAGTTCGTGCCAACCATGTAGAATATCCCTTATTTTAAATATATATTTATACGTTAGTTAAATCTGTATTGTATGAAAATATTTTACGATTGAAAGTACCCATGTAGGATCGAATCGTTCGGTCGTAGGATCGTAGAATCGTGTTATGATCCTACCACCTAAATTCTTGAGCTAAGTAGGATCGCACGATTCTACCACATTAAGATCTTACCTATGATCCAAATCGATCGCCTATTTGTAGATCGTAAAATAGTAGAATCGTAGATCAAAATCGAGATTCTGATATGCTTATTCTCCTTCAACAATCTCATTGTCTTCCTAAAATTCATTCTAATGCAAAACCATTTAAAATTGTGGTATTAAATGGTAATAGAAAATTATGAAGAAAAAACTTATCTCAATCAAAGTTTCATTACTCTGATAATGACATAATACATATCATGAAACTCAACAGTTCCTCCACCTTAGTCGATCTTAAATGCCACAAGAAAGCAATCACCACTGTTGTTTCCAGCCACGTACAAATGGCTAACCTTTTTTCTCTTCCTGCAAGAAGAGAGATGCGTCAAAGTTAACTTTCACCACATTCCTCTCCAGGGCATTCCATTTGCAGCTATGAAACCATTATTTTTCCATTTCCAAGTCGTTTTCTTGTACTCACAAACCATTCCATCGCCCTCTTTTCGCAAGATACAGTATCCATGGATGTTTTTATTGTGAAGAAAGTCATTGCGCGCACTCCACACCTGCCACGCCATAATAGAGAAAGCTTCTACCTCCACTTTTTCGAACTGAGCATACACCATTGTGAACCACTCTTTAAAAAAATCCCAAAAGGAACGTGCCCAATAGCACAACTTCAGAGAGTGCAAACCGGTTCCAATCTGCCCACATTTAGGATATCCCTTAAGACCGTTAATCCCCTTCTAACTAAGGCTAGCACAATGGGGAATAATATCCCCTTCCATAGAGCTCTCCAAAGAAAGATTTTAACTTTGGAAGGAATTGATGAATTTCCCAACTTTTGCCATATCGGGTCGTGGCCATTTGACGATGGCGCCCAATCATCGTTCTGAATGGAGTTAAAATATATAATTCTTCGGTTCTAGCGTCAACGACTATAGTAAAATGAAACGTGTTTCATAACAATACATACACATCTTATTGAAACAAGTTGCAGATGTTATTAATTATCAAGGATCAATAAGAAAATAATCGTTTTGTTTTTACAATGATATGCTTATCGATACTCGATCTCTTAAACATAGCCTGAATGGAGCCTAAATATTAACCAGAGGCACATTCTCTAATCTACAATGTAACAGACTGATCACAATTTACATGTCAGTAATTTGGCTCTCTCTGTATGTATGAAGTATGATTGTACTCTTCTTTCTAGAGCATAATTCTCTGAATGGCCATTTATGAATTCTTGGTAATGCTAAATCAGTTCTAGAGATATCTGACAAAGAAGCTCAAATGAGTGCCTGTGAAGAATATTGAGGAAAACAAAGATATGCAGGAATGAACAAAACTAGACGCCATAAAATTAAAGTGTGGACGATATTTGGGACAACTGAAATTTTGATTAATTGATGACATTATACGACGTTTACCCCCATAAAATTAAAAGGCAACACACCTAAAGGACCGCGGTGTCTCCAGCTTCCTCCTTCGCTTACTGCTTGCCCTGTATCACCATAACGAAAAATTTCTAGAAGTTAAAAAAAAAAAAAAAAGAAAACAATAATATAAACAGTACTCATACTGCTAATTTGGTTACTTCAAGTTCTCCGTGGAGAGTCGAGTCGAAAAAAAGAAAGTTTGAAAGTCTCGGTCGAGTCGAGTGGAATATCTACAGTTTAACACAAAATGGTGCTTACATCTAGCTTAAGGCAGCTGCAGGATGCATTTTGCCTAGGCATAGTGCAAAATAAGGCTGAATCATAATGGGGCTTAGTTGTAAGAGTTTTCAATGCTACAAAAAGATACTATTTGCATTGTAATAGCATAAAAAAATGACAGCTTCAAGGGATATTTCATGGTTTCGGAAAATATTTGGTAATGCAACAACCACCCCTGTTATCGCACCACCGTGAATGTTACTAGGTTGAGTTCAAATCATTTTAATTGTTAAATAGAGTTTATTTCAATGAGCAAGCAAGTTTTTAGCTGAGGAAATGCACAATAAGCCTGCAAATACAATGAACTTACCAGTATTGGTTCAGTAGAATAATGGAATCAGTAGGTACTTTCTTCCCATCATCATTTCGATTCCAATGGTACAAAGCATGTGTTCTGTTCTTTATCTCCAGTGTAGCATGCCCATAACTAGCTTCTCTAAATGCAGAGTATTCAGGTTGTGGATCCCTGAATCTTTAAAACAAAAAAAAAAAAAAAAAACAAAAAAACAAAAAAACGAGATGCTCAATTCAAGGCGTATAGAAGATCTCACGGAGATAGTAGAAAATGATGAGTATTTCCATCATAATATAAGTTTAGTCTTGGGACTCTCACTTTCCAGCAAGACCTTCTTGGTTTCCCCCATCTCCGATAGTTATATAAACAGGAGCTGCTTTGTCTGGGACGGGATAACGCTCACCAGTTGATACGTTGTATTGTATGTTTGAAATTCGATACTGTCAAAAGAAAGTATAGAATTAGTTTCGAAACTCATCCTGATCACAGGTTCTTCTGTTCTTTAACGAAGAGAAACAAAAAAACTGCATGCTAATCATATCATGAGCCTGTAGTGAAATCAATCAAGGGTGTGTTTGGAAAATGAGCTTTTTACCGGCTTTTGGCCTTTTAGTTGGTCAAACGGCCAACAAAATGTGTTTGGTAAATGGTTTCGAAGCCATGTAAAAAGCTAGCTTTGAAGCCAAAGTCAAAAAGCTACTCTTTGTACCTTTTTCATTGGTTTGTGACTTTTAGCTTTTTAGCTTACTTTTTCTCTAATAAATGGCCAACAACTAACAACTAATTTTTACCAAACATCTCCTTTAATAGCTAGCTTATAAAGTTGGCTTAACAACTAATAAAAAAGCCAATGCTACTAACAAGTCAAACAAGCCAGCCGAACTAGCCAAACAACACATTCACTTTAAATCATTGATTATCATGATTTAGTTCCTATGAAAGCATATACACGCCACTAGTAAATGGTAAAACAATACATTAATCAGTGTACAAAAGTCATATTACTGGCATACAAGTTTTATTAATTAACTTAAATTAGAATATTTGAATATGGTTTCCTTCGGTCGATATACCTTGATGTTTGATACTCCCTCCGTTCCTTTTTGTTTGTCCACTTTAAGTTTTTCCACTTTAAGAGAGTGAAATTTAAATATGAGTTTTGAAGTATATATTGAAGATGAAATATATTTACGTGGGATCTTATTAGATTCGTCTTAATGCAAAGTTTTTCAATATATAATTTTTATAATTTTTTATGATGCGTACTTAAAGATATCAAGGCTCAAAGTTTCCTTTAAAAAGCGTCCAAAAAGTAAAGTGAACAAACAAAAAGGAACGGAGGGAGTAATATATATAGCTTAACCTTGTGCAGAATAAGAGGTCAATGTATATGACAAAAGAAACCTACCGATCTTTCATATGCATGAACATGACCTGCAAAGACAACATCAACTCTGTGACGAACAAACCATTTTTCGAAGACAGCTCGCATACTTTCACCCTCCATAAAATGTGCTTCATTGCTGCTGTAAATTGGGACATGCGTTAAAACAATCAACCAAGGTGTCTTCTCCCTATCCACCCTCTTGAGCTCTTGTTTAAGCCAAATCCATTGCGGTGTGTATTTCACTGTTAAGGAAATTATATATCAATTAACCTATATGGGGGAAAGGAAGAAAGCTAAATGAACAACAAAAAAAGGTAACTCATGGACTTCAGCTGAGCATATAGAGTAAAAACATTAAAATGATAATTATTGAAAAAGCATTAGAAATAAATTATTGCTCAAACCTACAAGTCTATACCTATTATTGCCAAGAATACCTTAAACGTTGAATTAATAAACAAATTTATATCACAAATGATCTATTTGGAACCTTCGAGGCCCATGTATCTATAATGATTGAGGATAGGGATCAAAAGAATGAATGTAGAAAAACGATCCAAGACAGAAAAGAAGAGAATAGGGAAGAATGTTTATATATTATGATAGTTGAAGAGCAGTGTGCCCAAACTCAACTCTTAGAGTGATCGAGTAACTCCCAATGTGTCAATACACAATTAACAAAATACAAGCATGATTGTGATAATACCCCCATCCCCATCCCTCTATTTATATACTATCATAAGCATTTTGATTTTGCAATTCAAAATACCCTGTAACAGAATTAATAACAGACTTAGTAACTTAAGTATAACCAATTCTTAAGCTGACATAACAAATTGCCTTCTTGCATTACAACTTGGTACTCATTTTGGAAGCAGCTTATAACCAACTTAGTTCCTTTCTTCTTACTGCTGTAGGTTTAACACAATGCTGGCTTGGCTGCCACTCGGGTTGGGCCTCCATCAGCTGTTGAGTCCATTACATTACCCACCCCAAAAAGTTTCACCTTGTCCTCAAGGTGAAAATGAGGAAAGTGAGCAACAATGTTCTGGTAATAATCCCATGTAGCATCAGAACAAGGTAAAGCACGCCACTGGATCAAAACTTCATCAATGGAAATTCATCATGCACAGACTGTCGAATGCACAAGAGAACTGCTTGTTCTGTGTTCAATTCCAAGGCAGAGTTGAGTTGGGAAGGAAGATTAAGAAGAAAGGTAGAGCTATGAGCCCTCTTCAATGAGAAACATGGAAAACTGGGTGAATTTTACTTGTAGGGGGTAAGGCCAATTTGTACGCCACAACACCCACCTTAGCAATGACTTCAAAAGGCTCAAAGAACGAGCAGCAAGCTTATCACAAGGACACCTTGCCAAGTATTGTTCCATGAAACCACAGAGTAATATTGTGACCAAAGCGAATCAAAGATAGAGGGGACACACATACAAAGGAGTGGAGGTATTGTAACGATACTCAGACCAATGATGTCAATGAGACCATAGGCGAAACTGTTTGTTAATAAAAAACAGCGAAGGTAACATTCCAAAGCTTAATTCATAATCTCTGTCTGGCCGTCGGATTGTGGGTGATAAGCGGTACTATGAAGGAGAGCAATATCTTGCAGACAAAAACGTTCTTTCGAAAATAAACTTATAAAGACCTTATCTTTGTCAGACACGATGGAGTAGGAAAAGCCATGGAGTTTAACCACTTCACGAACAAAGAGGGCAGCCACTTTAGGAACTGTAAAAGGGTGCTTGAGCCCAAGGAATTGAGAATACTTAGACAATCTGTCCACCACCACAAGTATAGTACCAAAGCCCCCTAACTTCGGTAAGGCCTCAACGAAATCCATGGTTATCTCCTCCGAAACTTGCTTTTGAATGAGGAGGAGTTGAAGCCAGCCAATCTTATTCTGATGAGAGAATTTCTGTTGTTGACATGTGACACATTCTCAAACATATTGCGCGACCAGCAAAACATAATTTGCTAGTTAGTTCGCCTTTTGGATCTGCGATTCGCTCAAAACGGTTCAAAAATAGCCTAAACCCGACCATAATTTGCTTTTATTGATTCGCGATTCGAAAGCAATTAGCGAATCATGTGACACTGCGTAACTGCTTAAACATGCCTACCCAAAATCAATGATCCGCTAAGCGTAAGTAGGTCTTGAACGCACCATTATGGCCACCAATGGCAGAGTTATGATATTCAAATAGTAGCTTCTTGATAAAAGGAGAATTCCACTAGGCGTCCTTTACAAAACAAACGCCCTTGAGTCAAAGAGAAACCATGATGTGGAGGATCCCCTTTCAAAAGGCGCTGATGATAGTTCCTAAAAAAGGGTCATTGTCAATTTGATGCTGGAGTTGCTCCCAAATCACTATAGATGTGGAGGCCATGGAAGAAAGTAAAATAGAAGAATGACGAGAAAAGGCATCTACACCTTTGTAACACCAGGGCAAATCTTAATTCCAAAAACACAAGCCAGTAAATTACTCAACCATTTCTGATACTTGATCCCAACTTCACGTTCCGCGATGAATCAAAAATTGTGTTGATCAGTCCAATTAACAAAGTGTCCGCCCAAAAGATAGTGGCGCCATTTTGGAAAAATTACTAAAATTGCCATAAGCTCTTTCTCATAAATGGATTTCCCCTAACCACGAACACCATAATCTTTGCTAACGTAAGCAATGGGATGAGCATTTTAAGAAAGGACATCTATTAAGCCACGACCTGAAGTATTTGCCTCTACCACAAATGATATCTCAAAATTGAGTATCCCAACACTGGCGCTGTTGTCATGGCCTGCTTAGGCTCCTAAAATGCAAACTCACCTTTACATTCCTCAAAAAAGAATAATGTTTCAATTGGTTATTGAGAGGTGTGGCAATAGGAGCCTAAACACAAATGAATATACAATAACCCGTGAGCCTGAGAAAACCATGTAGTTCTTTCAATGTTTTCGGGCTAGACACCAACCTAGCATGGCTTGAAATTTGGATTGATTCATCAATACCCCTTTTTCAAAGACCACATGACCCAAATAAGCAATTGTTGTCTGCCCAAATTCACACTTGTTACTATTAGATACGGTTTATGTTAAAATAGAAATTCCAAAACTAAAGCCAAATGGCAAGGTTGGATTGTTAACAAGTTTTCATCAAAAAACACCAATATGAACCTTTGCAAATATGATTGGAAAGTGGTTTGGGCATTTGTCAAGCCAAATGTCATGACATGAAACTCGTAATGGCCTTCATGGTACGAAAAGAGGTCTTGTGCACATCCTCTAGACGAACCCGGATTGGTGCACATCCTCTAAAACTCCTGTGCACCATGTAATTCAACCAACAATTCACCAATGACAAGAATAGGATATTTATCACTCGCAGTTTCTTTGTTCAAAGCCTAACAATCCACACAAAAAATGCCAAGAGCCATCGAATAAGGCTGGAAAAAAAGACTAATAGAGGGTTTTATAATTCCAGCTACAAGAAAATCCTCAAACAACTTTTCGATCACACTTCTGAATTTGCGGGTAACGGTAGGGTCTTACACTTACTAGATTTAAGCCCCTTTTTAAGACAATTTGATGCTATTTTTCACAAACGGGGAAAAGCCAGTAGGCATGTTGAAAATCTTTAAATACTCAATTAACACATCAAGAAGTTTCTTTGGGGTTGCTGCCAATTGATCATTTAGGTTCCTCTTCAACTTTCCCTAACTCCACCCTACTTAATTCAACTCACATATTGCCTCCTTATTTACAAGTAGTTAGGCCCTTGTTGCGTTTTTCATGTAAATCTTTATGGGTCAGGCGTCACATTTTGTCTTGTGATTTTCTAGAACAAAGGGGATTTTAATTTGAGTGAAAAAAAAGTTCTTGGTTGTGTTTGGAAATTTTTGGAAGGTTGGAAAAGTTAGGTTTGGATAAGGAAAAGGAAGAAAAGACTATGTTTAAAAGAATTATAAGATTTAGGCCAATACATTTTAAGCCCACTAGCAGCTAGTTGTTACTTCTCCAACTTCTCAGCTAACTCATTTGCTTTTTCCATAAAGTTCAAATCCCACATATGAAGTTTAACGTGAATTTTGGGCTCTGGTCTTTGATGAAATAAGAAAGCATTACTTCCTCAGATAGATATGATAATGGAGCCGCAAATTGAATGAAACTTTTGCAATAATCCTCAACTGACCCATCTTGATAAATGGAAGGCCACTGTGCGACCCGCCTTCTTCACGAAAATGTCTCAAACATTATTTGCTTGAGTTTGGTCCAATTGGTGATCAACTGGTGATCAATTGGTGATCAATGCTGATATATGGATCAATATGTTGGGCGTTTAGAAACAATCATTGTAGAAAGATAAAAGTAGCAAAAATACAAATGCGTAAATGGAAGAACATACATTATTTAAAGAATAGAAATCAATATAAAGGCATAAAAAAGGATTTAGGAGTTGCAGATATTGAGGAGGAGATGAACGAGAATTGTTTAAGACGATTAGGAGATGCAACGACACAATATTGACAAAGCAACATGGAAGATAAAAATTTAGACCTTGGTAAATTTATAAGGAGGGCGAGGAAGACTAAAGATGAGTTAGAAAGCAAGAGCGAAACGAATATGAAGGATTCATGTGGCCGACCATTGAAACTGCTATCAGTTCATGTAGTTGTCCCTAATCTTTTGGGACTAAGGCTTTGCAATCTCTGTTATTACATACCTTTTCCAACATAAATATATGTTTTGGAGAAATTCTCATTTTCCACACACTCAAAATATCCCTTCTTCCACATTTCATAATTTCTATTAGGAAGGTAAATGCTGCAAATATTTACGATATTTTCTACTATGCCTACGTAAAATTCCATGCATGTTATGAGCATGAGGCAAGAACAGCTTTTCAGCTGACATTTCCCAAAATCAAACTGCCTAACGGACTTAGACAGAACATTACAGAACTATAACGTACAAAATCAAGACACTTGAGTGCATGGCAATTTGCTAAAATTGTAACATTTGGGTTTTTTTTTAATTCAAGGATAAATTTTAATATGTCGCATTTTAATAGAAAATTACATTCCCTTTTCCCCAGAAATCAGAGTAAATGCATATGTTTAGATAGAAGCTTACCAAAAGGAGAATAGCTGGAGAGCACTATTATATGAGCAGATGCACGCCGGACAGCGTACCAAAGAGGACTACTGCTTTGGGAAGCTGCATAAGGTGTCGCATATCTTTGAAGGTATGATTTAAAAGGAATAAGTTCTCCCTGGACATAGAAATAAAATATAATCAATACGTAAGCATTAATTTCCGATTCATGTGTATTTGAAAGAGATATGCTTTATATGGATACACCATTCAAAGCATAAATACAGGATTATATGATTGCTAACCTCAAACTTCCCTAAGCAATCACATTTTACGAGATCTATATTTTATATGCAGTCTAAATTTGTGAGATGAAAAGGGAAGAGTAGCTGTAGAATCCAATCATGAATTATGCGAATATACCCATTTGTATGAGGGTACATATTTCAAACACCAAGGAAAGAAATCAGAAGGTTAATAAGGGTTGTCAACAAGATTTGCAAGCGGGTTTGGATAAAGGAACACTCTATAGTCAAAATATACGAACACATATGTCAATCATGTATGAATTTTACAGCACTTGGAATGACTCAGACACTCTGTTGGACGGTTCTAAACAATTTAAAACTTTTGTCGCCAGAGTTTAGAATTTTTCTATGTTAATTGTAAAGCCATTAAACAGACACCCCCACCCCTACATCTTTCGTTGATACATTTTCAGCTTCAAATGAGATCATCACCCAATAAATGCACCATAAAGGCCTAGTGGATCCAACTCTCGGGAGTATGGTTATAAAATTTTATCTTACAGCTAATTCCTCATTCTTGGTATAAGCGTGAGTTTTAAATCCAAAATCATTTGGCAAGAATAAATACGATGGTCAACAAATATTGACTAATAAAACATGTGAAATATTGAAAACTACCTGAGCGATATAATTAAAACAGAAAATTGAAAACGTTTACCAAGGTGGGCATGTATTCTATCTCATGATTTCCGGCAGACCAAATCCAAGGCTGGTATGCAGCTATTTTTTCAACAAAACGACCCCATGTGTCCCAACGCATTCCAATGTCATTACGATGACAAATGTCAGCATAAGAAAGATCCCCAACAAATAGGACGGTTTGCGCCCCACTCTGCAGGTAATGCTCAAGTGTAGAAAGAGAGTTATATGTCTGACCCAAATCACCTGGAACATAACAAAAAGAATGTGAAATTCTTTAGAAGTTCTCATGGACATATCTTTTCTTCATTAGCCAAGGGGCGCGTTAGGAAGAGTTAGCTAACACCAGACTGCCAGTAATAAAAAAGTAGTCAGCAACGCAAAAATTTCCGTTCTCAGACCAATAGTATTCTTGACATACTACTATACTAGTGAAAAGAAGACATAAGAAATTGTATCATTTTCGATAAAATTATGTTATGTGTTTGGAGTGGCAGTAGTATTGCACGTGCAGTTGCAGTTTTGGTTAAAAGGTTAAATTTGTGCTCCTATAGTAAATCATTGAGAACAAACTTTTTCAAAACAAAAAAGTAATTAATGTTCTAAAAACCAGTTTATATCATCGAACCTTACTGCTTAAATCTGAAAACGCAAGGCTAGAAGAAAATTAACTTTTCAAACAGCACAACCAAAAACAAATCACCAGAAAAGCAACACATTACCAATAATGCCAAATTTGTACGAGGAGTTCGGATCAATCTTTGGAGGAGTCTGAAACCAAAATTTGCGAGCTGAATCATCACTACCAATCTTGTAATAGTACTTTTTGTCATACTGGATTGCATAAGAAGAATAAAGAACGAAGTGAGCAATATGTTAAAAGTGAAGGGGAACAAATGTAAACTAATGAAGTAACTGCAAGTCTCCAACTAAATTAGCTAGACACAAACAATCAATATTACCTCTAGACCATCAATGAGACAATGATGGATATAACCAGAATTATACTTGTAAAAACTGTAATTTGAAACAGTCCCCTCTGCGGTAAATTGAAAGTCATCCTCTGATGTTCCATATTGTACTTTACTGGATCCTGGTTTATCAGGTGTCACCCAAGAGATTATAACAGCTTTTCCATCATAGTCACCTTGTGTTATGTGCACCTGCCACCATCGCACCAATAGTATAATTATGAGTTTAGATCTTCAGAAACATTTCATTTCTTATTCAACGATCTTTAGGCCACATAACATCATTTCTCAAAAATAATCAAATTTGATTGTTTAGCATATTTAATGTTTAAAAAGGACTGTCACTAGAAGGTTACTAATTTACCAAGATGACAGATTTTTTTACTTGTAGTGCTTACAGGTTGAAATAGGGTGAAACTGTATGACAATGGACTTAGTTTTAGATTACGGCAGTATAGCAGCAACCAATCCCAATCTACTATAGAGAGCTTAGCACAAAGTAAAGATCAATGAAGCAAAGGAATAGTTTCCCAAGATTATGAAAACAACAAATACAGAGTCATGAAAAACATAAGATAGATTGACCCTAACACAACTTCAATCTTGTCCCCATAGACACCATTTGTAAAGCTAAACTCAAATTACATAAGATCTAAAGGTGCATAATTGCATTCTCCAGCACTAAATAACTGCGCAAGTTAAACAGTTTAAAAGTGTAGGAAAAACGGATGTAGATATGTTAACATAGTCATGCAAATAGGGACAGTCTAGCCCTGCAGCTCAAACAAATTAAGTTTAGAAGGTCAAATTTCACAAATCCTCTCAATACTTGCCCCACTTAATGACTAATGTGTGCAATGCTAACTGGAAAATTCTGAGACCCCTACTCACATTTCCATAAGGTTTCAACTTTCACTATCAAATTATCAAATGAGGAGTTATATTGTTGAAATATTTTGATTTTAGCAACTCTATTCAGCCATGGAAGGCTTCACCATGCTCATACCCTAGACCAATATGCAAGCCTCCTAAATCCTAACTCACTATGAAATATCTAAATACTTTAGGACTATAAGTCAACCAACTATAAATCTAGTATGTGTCTCTTCTAGAATAAATTGCACATTTTAGGACTCCGCAACCATCTAGAGCACAAATTAAGCAATGGATACCCCTCATCATTTATTTTGTCAAATTAGAGAAATGGGACTTCACCTCTTAATGATCAAGCTGAACTCAATAAGAAGACTCTTAAATTATCTACTCTACTATTATTTCCCTTTTAATCCTTCGCCATTCTTGAAAACATTAATAAAGGTTCCCCCACCATCTACAACATAGTACATAACCAGAAGAAATTCTGCATTTATCCGCAGCCATTCCAAGTTTCAGTGTTCCCTCAACGTGTTTACATGCAAGTTCCACAAACTAGTAAGCCCACAGGGCACACAAACAAGTGCAGAGCATGCAACATATTTAAATGATAGAATTTAGTTCAATACTTCTTATTTCTTTTATCATGGTTTAGTTAAACACAAGTTGCTACTCATCCCAGATAAAATATCAAGTATTCAAATGGAGAACTTCAATGTGTGTTTCAATCTTTATTGGAGATAAAAGAGTGCTTACTTGTTGAGGTGCATTTTGACCATTCGGAACAGAAAATGCTTCATCATCAAGAGCTATATCGGTTGCTGGCCACTCGGATCGAATAAAACTGCTTGTTCTCCTAGCACTCCCCTCATGGATATAGCTCAGGAAGACAATAGATGCAAAAACGAACAGAGCTATCCTCAAGAGAAACTGCTCCACCCTCAACATTGCCACTAAACGTCAGCACTCAGTTGATGCTTACATAAACTGTTGCAGAAGTAAGGCAGCACAAACAACTTAAGGTAGTGTTTGGCAATGTTGAATTTCTTTGAAAATGGGGGATGCAATTCGGGTATTTAAATTCACGAATTGTAAATGACACAAATTTAAATTTTCGAATTTGATATTTAACCCATTTTATATTATCATTTGAATCCTATGAATTAACCCAATTCCAGATTTTCAAATTATTTGCCAAACATAGTATTTCGGCATTTCAGCATTTGGAAATGAATTATAGGTTTCCAAACATGTCATAATGCAGTTTTGAGACTAACTTAACTAACAATAAATTATCTTTAACAGTTGCATCGTTCATCATTTATATGGGGAAAAAATTGTTATTATAAATAGTATCCAAACCACCACTAGCAGCACCAGCCACCAAAAACCACCAATCACACAATGTGCAAATTGTTAAACCAAAAGCAACATCTTAATTATAAGTCTTATGAATATAAATAAACGAAAATGCGCCATTTCATTGGCCCGAATCTAACCAAATTCCAAAATCCAGTTCATCAAAAAATTAAACTCAGAAATCATATGGCCCAGCTAACTCAATAATTTTATCATCCAATCCTTCTTTATTTCCTTCTCAATAGCAACAAAATATCTTCAACAATGTCAGCATACTAACAACAATCAAAAGGTGTTTACACTCATAAGTTGTACCCTACGTTGAATTAAATAGAACTACAGAAGAATAGATTAATGTAAAGACATATTACCATACATTGCCACCACATCTGATAGAATATTATATATTGAAAACATGAAATCACAAAAAAAGAAAAAAAATAAAAGCCCTTTAGCTAGCTTAATTCTAGCTTCCATAATGAATCAACAAAGGTGAATCATGTAGTATGTTAACCAAGCACTTCAATACCTTTCAACTTTGGTAAGTTTGGCAAGCACTTCAACTAAAGGTATCTTTGGCAAACACTTAAACACAACTCCGCTAGATTTTCTATATCAACTCCTAATTCATAATATTAAAACCTAAATAAAAGCCCATTAGCTAGCTTGATTTTCTTTTGAAATTTCAATTTTATCAAACTTGTCAAATTTGAATTAGCTATATGTCAAGAATGTACCTCCATGATTAGTTCTACCTTCCAACTATCTTTTTTCTAGCTTCCATATAACTTCTTAATCAAATTATCAGCTTTCTTCAGTATTAGTTATCTTATCATTTTCAATTAACCTTGGAATGCTTTTTCAGCAAGATTGAACCTTCCACCCACCAACCAAAATTATAATTTATTTTTCAACTAATTTTACCAAAACACCCAAAATCAAAATGAAAAGACCTACATTTTCAAAATTTCTTGAAGACACAATTCAAGTAATCATTTGATCAAACAGACCCACAAGTAAATTCAAACACTTCAACTAATTACATAACTAGTAAGTCAAATTAATTCAAAACATTCAGCATTAAGGTTTAATATATCAACCAAACTACTACACTTAAAAGGGCATAATTTATGAAGGGGATTTGTATTCATTAAAAGGGCATAATTTATGAAAGAGAAATCAAAAAAAAAAAAAAAAAAACATGTAATTGAATCAAACGAATCGACCACGCACATTTTCAAAGTTTCTAAAAGACCCAATTCAAGTAGTCAATAATCAAACAAACCCACATTGGATTTCAAACGCTTGAACTAATTACACTACTAACGGGTCGAATTAATTAAAAAAACTGCATTAAGCTTCAAAAGCATTGACTGAACAATTGCACTTGAGTCTATGATCAAAAGAAGCGTAATATAATTCCTAGGCATAAACACGCATAAATTATGAAGGAAAATTCATACAAGTGAATGAATCTACAGTAGAAAAATATTAGGAGCGATTACCTCGAAACATCAAAATGGGGTGAAACAAGGGAGGAAGGCGGATGCTTGGTGGGTTTAAAGAAGCTTTCGGCCAAGAGAAAAAAGTTTTGAGATCAAAGTGTCATTCATTGGTGTTTAATACGCAAGCGTAGGTACATTCAATTTCAAATGATTGTTTTTTGAAACATATTAATCCTTGGAATCAATGTGATCCGACCCGAAAATTTGAACCGAGATCGAAAGTTAACCAACCAAAAAATATGTTTTTTTAGGTTTATCAAACTGACATTATCCGAACCGAAGTTGCGCCCGATCCGATTTATGACCGAAATTCTTAAAATCGAACCCGAATTGCAACTGATTTTTATAATCGACATATAACGGTTAACCGAGATTACCCGAACGAGTCATAACCGACCCGAATCATGCTCAAAATCGAACTTGATCCGGCTAAAACCGACTTAACCCAAACAAATTTTTAATCGAAATGCTATAAACCTGAATCAATTTTAATATAGAGGTATGATTGACTCATATTCAATCATCTTATTAGTTAATCTAATAAAGTAATAGAAATTTTAATAAATTAAATTTTATACATAAATGGTTTCATATATTTAGAGTTAATAATCAATGGTCAATGTTAGGCATGGCCACGATCCGGGTTGGGCCGGTTCCGTTCCGATTCCATCCGGTTACGGTTCCACCCGGTTCCGGTTCCATTTGGAACCTGTCGCGAACGGTTTCGGTTCCGGTGGTTCCAACTCGCGGGACGGGCGGGTCGGACCATCGGTTCCATTTTTATTTTTCCATAAAATGTTTATATAATATAAAATTACTATAATATTGCGGACGTACCTTTGATGATTACTTGATCATTAGCGAAATTTATTGCTTGTCAAGTTGTCATCGTTATTAAAATATTTACTAAAAAGAATGAAAAAAATAAATTAATAAGAAACGAATCAACGATAATGTCGATAAAGATGATTAATAAAAAAAGAGGGAGAAAATGGACTTGAACCTAGTACCCAAAGGAATACTAAGCTGCCTACGTATCCCGAAGGAATCAAAGCCCACGTAGTTCTTTGTCATACCTTTTATTTGTAGTTGTTGAATATTGATTTATCGTTGTCCGATGGATCCTATTCGTCTTCGTCATCATCATCTGGTTGGTTAGATGCTTCCGCTGACTCTCCTCCTGATGATGATGCAGATGTATCCATCATCATCCATTGATCATCATCATCGTCTTGATCATCATCATGCCTTAGTCCTTGTGTTCGAATCTCCGCTTGATCCCAATCTTTCTTGCAAACACATATTTGAATACTATGTGGAGCAAGACGAGATCTCTTTTCGTCTAAAACTCTTCTACCTGCACTAAAAGCAAACTCCGACGCAATCGTAGAAGCAGGAATTGCAAGGATATCCTTTGCAATTCTCGATAATATGGGAAATTTTATAGATTTTTCTTTCTACTACTCTAAAATATTATAGCTACCTTGGTCAATTTCAAAGTAATGTTTAAGATAATTATCTAATTCTAAATATGCAGTAGAGGGTGAAGAAGAAGATGATACTACAAAACTATCATCTTGGCTCATTATATTAGCTATTACGGAATTATAATAAGAGGGACGTGCCGAGACGCTAGCACGCCTAGACGTATCGCGTTTTGGGTTATATACATCAGCATAGTAATCATAAAGTTCTGCTAAAAGTTTTTTACAAGTTCCAACATAATTATGTACATCACTAGGCAGGCGATCTAATGATTGGTAGTAAAATTCAATTACTTTAGTAAGGACTTCTGTCTTAAAACATAGGTAAAAAATGGTTGCAATTCCATAAATAAAAGGAAAATCGGTAAAATATGTCTTCCACTGATCCATCATATCTGCAAGAATCGGCTTTAAATATGGGTTAGTATCATCATGCGTATGTTTAAGAAGATGATAAAAAATAGTAATACACTCACTTAAAACTAAGTGCACGTTTAGTTCGTAAACATATGAAAAAATCTTAGTTGCGAGGTCATATGCTTCTAATATTTTGTGTACCCCTATAGCTAGTTCCCATGTGTCATCAGTTATATAGTTATCTGTACACTCACTATAAAGTTGTGTTATAACTGAACGATAAGCAATCGCTTTTCTTAATAAATCGTTGGTTGAGCCCCAACGTGTAGAAGTATCTAATGACCAATACACTTTTTTTAGTTGATAATGGTCACATAATTGCTTATATCGTCTCTTTATCTGTCCAATTCTAAGCCACTTCTCTTTATCTGTCTAATTCTAAGCCACTTCACTATGTCTCTAATTGGATCTAATAAATCACTTAATTGTTTTATACCTGCTTGGCAAGATAAGTTTATTATATGAGCACAAAAACGTAGGTGAAATAATCTACCCCCAAGGATAAAACTAAATGCAGGTTCATTATACAAAAGTTCCATACATTTAATGTTAGCGATTGCATTATCGGTAGAACAACAAAATATCTTATCTAATAAGTTTCATTCTCTACATATCTCTACTAATCTGTATTTTATGTTTTCACCCGTATGTCTTTCGAGCATTGCCTCAAAAGCAATTATTCTTTTTTGAATAATCCAATTTTGATCTATCCAATGTGTTGTTACACACATATAAGATTCTAAATGTGGGGGAACAGATCAAATATCAGTTGTTATGCTAACCCTACCATTAAAAGATTTAAACATTTCTACTAATTCATAGCACATTGATTCATAACTTAGATCTCCAACAAACAATATTGCTTGCCCTTCACTTCCCAAGTAATGTTGCAATGTGGTATGAGTTCAATGTTTGTCCCAAATCACCTGAATTAGTATACCATGTCAAAACATTAATTTCTGAGATTATGAGATCAAATACATGAATTAAAACAAATACTCATAATGTCCATTT
>NC_080052.1:8902649-9012649 GCF_026212465.1 Amaranthus tricolor | reverse complement strand
CTATAGCAAAGCAAATTGCACTTAGACTATCACAATACACTGTAGCAAAATCCTGTGCAAAACACAATTCACCGACAAGGCCTTTGCGCCAAATAGACTCCTTAGCTGCAGAAGTTAAAACTATGTATTCAGCTTCAGTAGTAGGCAACGTAATCAAACACTGCAATGTAGACTTTCAGCTAACCACAGAGCCACTCAAAGTGAACACTTATCCGGTCACAAATCTTTTGGTATCTACATCAGTTGTATAATTAGAATCACTATACTTAGTTACTTAACACTCCTTACCCATTAAGTTTTGATAATGTAAGCAAATAGAATTTGATGGGAGAGAAGTTAGTTGTTGGGTTTCGGCTTCTGCATTTATGTCAATTGATTCGAGTTTTGATTGTATATTTGATTTGTTTTTGGGGAAAGCAATTGCATGCTGCGCTTGGAATGTGTACATAAGACTTAAGTTTATCCAAGAAGCCAGACTCCGAGACATGAGATAAATGAGTTGAGTACAAGATAAAACTTTGCGCTGGCAATTCAGTTTTGTATGACACCGTTTCACCTTGAGAAGGACCTATGTTATTAGTTTATTTTTTTAATTGATCACTTTAAAACTGAAAGTAATCACTTTAACACATTAATTATATATGAGTCAACTCAATGGAGATAATTCTTTTATGAGATCATTTGTATTTTTTAAGATATAAATTCCAAAGTAGGGAAAATTAGAAGGGAAAAAAGGAAAATAATTGGCATGTGGAATTGAGACTCAAATTATCTAAATTTGTTCAATTAATAAAAGCACATCAAATTTATACCACATGCCAATAGCAGCTTAAGATAATTGAAAAATGCCTAGTTGCATACAATTTAAGCTTTTAAATGAAAAATTATTTAATTTAACGACTAAAACGCAATAATTCTGATTTTAAAGTCAAAAAAAATACTTGAACAATAACAATATTGACATAAGATTTCGATTTTCGAATCATAATGCTTCCTTGATGGATGTATATTCTATACACATCACTTGTGAATAGGAATTTAATTCAATTTCATTTACTTCCTTCATCTTGTTTGTCAATAGGAATCAAATCATAATTAATATTGTTATCACTCAACTTCATTACCCTCTCAAACAAAGTTTTACTTATCATTCATTCCCTTACCTCGCCCCCTTATTTGCCTTACCCTTTCCTTCTTTTCCTTTCTCTCCTAAATTCTTATCCAAAATATGTGCAAAATAACAGTTCTAAAGTTATACAATTAAGAACGGCATGCAACAAAGTACAACCAAAAACCTTTGTAAAAATACTTTCAAATTAACTGTTATTATAATTAAAAAGCAAAGTGGATATCTGAGATACAAATACCAAAATTACTACTAGGCAAAATTTCTCTTCCTTCAATTTGTTGCTCACTTTCGGTTTTTTTCAAGTTTTTTTTTTCTGGACTCCAGCTTTTCAATCTTAGCTTTCTTGCGTTGATTATGAATAACCATCGACTCATAAAGCCCTCTTTTCTTGCGTGACATTAAAGATTTTGACATGTCCTCGGCTTCGTCATCAATCACATCAGTTCGCTCTTGATCACGAGACTCTACGTTTTCATTAGTACTCGGCTGCTTGGGACCAGAATGGCTGACACCTTCAAGTTCCATTTTCAACTCTTCGTGATATTGTCTTTCAAGACTCAACATCTGCATCAAACATTTTAAAAGCTTCAAAGATCAGAGAGAAGGAAATAAACATGCCAAACTGACACCTTCTCGCATTGAACTTTCTTGCTCATGATGAAAATATTAAAGAAGGTGATTCGGTAACACAAAGAACACAAGTCTAAAATGAACGCGGGTTTCATCCCCCTAGACAAATACGATAAACCTTATCCAATTGTATGCCTAACTTCCACAAGATGTACCTTTTGCTTTCTTTCAGCTGCCTTGTTTGCTTCCACACGATCAGCAATGCCTTCCAATAGTGGGTCCAGAATGTCATCCTGATCTTCATTTCCAACAGCAGGCACTGGCAGTACTTGTTTCCTAGCAGCAGCCTGCAGTTGCTTAATCTTTTGTGCATAATCAGGGATATACCCTTCTGCCTCATTATCAACAAAGGGAGACAAATGTGGAGGAGGAATCCTACAAAAACATTGCACAAGGCTTCAGCACATGCTTAACTAAACATAATGAGCCAAATCTAAAACTCAGACACAGCTTTGTAAATGAATATAGGATCTAATACGCTTCTCTGCACGACAAACTCCATGGTCACGAAAACATTTATTCGTCAAAAGATGCACTTATATATACAGAATATCAAACACATTGTGCAAGGAATCATTGGCCCACGACACTTGAGATGAGAACCCAAAGCGATTTCTCAAGTAATATGCCAAAACAAGATGAGAAATCCCAATATTTCTCATATCTCATATCACTTCAAAAAAAATTATATATATAGACATAAAAACCCTTTTTAAAAATACAATAATGCCAAAACCTTAATCCCAACAATATGGAGTCAACTACATAAACCAAAACAATTCAATGTTGAAAACCATCTTCTAACAGAAGAAATACTTTATTCAATCCTAGAATCTCCTAGTAAGCTAGGACTAAGAAAATCAATTCCAATGTTTAACTACTTATATTCTCCTACTCATCCTTTCTTGAAAGCAACATGAGAAAAAAAGCCATGCAACTTAGAAGAAAATCAAATCCTCACAACATACCTTCCCACTACATAATCCTCAGTTGGTAGTATTATGCGAGCATTTACGGAATCGAAGACCCATTGTGGCTGAATATATTCTCTAGAAAGGAACATGTGATTCTGAGTTGGCCGATCAACAATCTACAAAACAGAGAAGGAGAGTAACAGCAGAGTTAATCCACATGTCCATAATGCTAACAGAAAACCAGAGGGGTAGGAAGGGATAAGGGGGTATAAGTCAAACATTAATCCTCAACTAGCAACATGACAACATAAACCTCAATTAGTGCAACTATTTACTTTGCCAACTGCAATTAAAATATATATATGATCAACACCAAGGCAATTCCACAAAATCACCAAGATCAACCCGTATACAATCATCAGAGACAGCATTTCTTACGTATCAAATTAGGTTTAACGACTAGTAAGTTTCTTAACCACGAATAAATAATTTCACAAGCTTAACTCCATGGCTAATACACACTTAGTTCCCAAGCAATTCACTTTTCTTCTGACCTTTAAATTTTTTTCATACCTAGCTTGTAAATTTGAAATATAGGTGGTGAAGTTTTAAAATCTTTCCCTCCCTCCACAACACCCATCTAGGAAGTCAAACATATCTTCAAAACAACTTGAATGGTAAAAGATGACACAAAGGTGTATTTGCAAAAGGATTTTCATCAAATTTCCAATGCAAGTAAAACACTAGGATAACATGCAAGACAAATTAACAAGACTACTTCAAAAAAACATAATTTGCATTGATCATGTAAACTATTCCAACTTTCAAGCAGCATTAACCCTTTACAATTTTGACTCCTCATCTTGCCTTACAGACACTAGACACTTAAACAATGCTAAGGAGTCCTTACCTAACACATCAATTGTCAAACCAAAACTCAAATCGTCTTAAGAACATACATCACACAACATTTCATTATATTCCATTAGCTCAATGTCATTAAGTCCTCCACCTAGTCTCCTGTGCAGTTAAGAGAGGTCAAAGATAGTATGTACACAACAGAGAATAATGCAAATACATAGTAAAAACATCATGTGATAAGTAATCATATAAATGGAGATGAAGTTAAAATTCGATGAGAAAAGTGTACGCTTGTATTTACAAATGAAAGGCTCAAAGTCTCCATATCAGAAAAAAAAAAATAAAATGCGATTGACATATTTGGACTGTGTTTACATGTCTCGAAAAACATGGATGATGGAACATGTTTGATACAATGGTATTTACACGCACACATAGTAAAATAGCTTCAAAGAACGCACTGAACAATGAACATACAAAAAAATGGTATAACTTCAGAGAGAAAAATATAATATAATTCAATGGATCATGAAAATTCAAGCATGCCAGTTTACCTCGACGCAACACAAGTATAGAAAATATAAAACGTAAACGCCTTCATGCTCCAAACCGATACATTAATCATGGGAATCAAAGCATGACAGCTTACCTGATGAGTAATGCTAGGATCAGACTCCCCAAATGGAGCTCCATCTCCCTCCCAAGAAACCTTCCCACCAAAGGCCGAGATGACAAAAAGCAACGGCTCCCTTGGAACCTAAATTCAAATTTACATTAAAACATGCACTAATGAATTTTTTGCAATGCATTCTTATATAATCAAGAACAAAAATGGAATCTCGTTCGAAGACAAGATCATAAAAAGTAAGAATATGGTACACAATGAGATAAAAACAAACATCACATTAAGTTAAGAACAAGATTTCAATAAGAAACACAAAAAAATTGAACTACGTAAGAAAAAAAAATTGTTCACACCCTGAATAGGGCATGCCACACCAAGTAAAAAAACTTGTCCACAGGATAACATAATATAAAGAAGCACAATTTTAAGAGACTGATCAATCATTTGCCAGCCAAATGCGGTAGCAATTGCATGTGCTACGATATGTATAAAACATGATAACAATGAAATTTTCAATTGTGTCAACTCTAGAAGAAAAAATTTACAACATTGGATAAAAGAAAAACCACCTCTCTAGTCAAAAAGAATGTCGCATTCTCAAAAAGAGATTTGCACTCCTTTGTTTCTTCATCTCCATCATCCTCTATCTCGGCTTCTTCAACAAGATGCATCAAGGCTCCAGGCTCATTGGATGCGAGCTGATGATGAAGTTGTCCCAGCGTTAGCTCTGATTCATCTGGATATCCTTGTAATTGTTTCTCTTGTTGCTCGGGTTTAGTAGCAATGTATCTTGAGAGTGCATATAGATCTGCAGTACAAACGAAAAAATCGGCAAATAAGGGACTTAAGAGTAGTGAGATTTCACAATCTTATACCCGCCTCCCTGATGAAAACATGAAACAATTATACCCTAGAAAGACTGCCCAAAAAAGTAAAACATATCTCCATAATACATTTTTTCTTGACACAATTTTTCAAGTATATCTGCTAAAATTTTTAGATTCACACGCTGCTATAAACGGTGACCCATACTGGCCTCCCACACTTAAGTCGCACAAAATCAAACAAAAGAGAGGAGGCAATTTATAATGGTAAGTCACACATAATTCATTGGCAGAGATATACTCAAATGCTCAAGTCCACATACATAAACAATCACTAACAATGCAATTTTCACCTGAAATGCTTCTAGGCTCCTATCTAAAAATGTCTAAATTTGGTGAAACTCATAGCAGTCACACGATCTTATATACAAGGTCGCACCAATACGGATACGGAAACAAAAAAAATTACATGAGGGAAAAGACAAATTCCAAAATTAAATACTTTGGAACTTTAAACGGAAAAAAAGTTCTCTTAATATTGATTTCTCAAGCTTGTTGAAACTAAATTTCATGAAATTGTTTTGAAGTATCACAAGAAAAGTCCATAAGGTGTAAACATTTTTCAAAACACTTCCACAAAGGATACAACACCATTTGAAACTTTGAAAGTCAGCCAACACCAGAGAACTCTCTCTCCAAGTCAAAATAAAACGACATAATAACAAAAGCTCAATGTACACATTTTTTGGAGGGGGGAAGACTTGAGAGGATACCTGCTGCTAATGATTCCAAGCGAGGATCCAAAATTGGTGGATACTTCACACCTATGGAGTGGTAAAGTTTGAAGTTCACAAAAGCAAGAAGTGTCTGCAGCAGTACAAAAACGAGAGTTAAAAAGTTTCAGCGCATGATAACAGATGTTAGAAAATGTAGGCTAAAATGTATTGTAGGATGTTAAGCACAGGCATTATTATTAATGAATACCCTGGCTTTAGAATAAAAAATTAAACTTAAGAAAACTTGCTATTTGAGAACATGAATAGCATGGATAAGTAAGTGTAAGTACACAAGGTAATTGTACAAGAACATTAATAAAACACTTTATATAATTTTTTTTTTTAGTTGACTCTAGTTGATTTTTCACATTATTGACATACTGACTTGGACTACATTTTTTTACTATATAAATATAAATATAAATATAAGATTATGTATCAACAATCAAATCCAGATAGCTATGAAGTTTACTAATGCATAATTTCATATTATTCACAAGAATAGTATAAAACAAAGGTTGCTATTTAGCTGAACTAGAAAAAAAGTTGCACTCAAAAAAAAGAGCCACCATTACCTCATAGAATTCCAAAAATGTTAACATCACTTTAAAATCAACATCAGCAGTCACGACTTGTTGTAGTGAATGGGGAACTACCCAAACTATTTTTTGTCCCTGCACCTCAGCCTACCACATGAATAAAAAAACATATGATTAGAATATATAATCCAAAATTGTCACAGAAGTTGCAGAAACTAATATTTCATGTGATACCTAATTACCTGATAATAAATCCCTTTCACTGAAACGAAAGTTTTGCGCAGCTTGTGAGTACAAGCAATGTATGCTTGCCATTCATGACTTAACCTAAACCAAGGCAATGTATCATGAGTATGAGAGTATATAACCCCAGTGTTAGCCAATTCAAAGGTAAATTGTTGTCGCTTAACCTACCTACGTGAATTATGGATATGCTTTACATCAATTTGTTCATTCTGTAATGTTGGCAAAGCAGCAAAGAGGTGAACCATGGTAAGAGCATCATCCAAATCTCCTAGTGCATCAATAAACCTTGGGTACCTGAATCACACCACAAGAAAATTAGATGAAATAGAACAAAAAAACAAGAAAGACAAAAGCTTTGATAATACAACACTAATAAACACCTCTCAATGATTTGCCTATCTAAATTGTAAGTGGGTTTGTTTTGTTCAAGACGAAAAGCACGCTGCATATTCTTCTTAGCCCTTGCTTTTCTAATCTTCTTCTCATGGGCTCTGATTTCACGATGTTTATTCAGAAGGGGATCATGAAGGATGAAAGCTACATCCTTTGTATGATAGTAAGTTTGATGATTTCCTTTGATTTTCTTCTTAGGGTCTCGAGGATATATACCCTTCCAAATGCATAGTTTCCTGAAGATAACAGAGAGATGAAAAATAAGTAAACATACAGGAAAACAAAGAGGTTCAAAATCAATCTTCATACCGGCCACCGGGTGTTTGGTTTAGGGGGGAATCATCGCCATGAAAAAATTGTTCTTCCCATTTTCATTAGTTTGGTTTGACAAAGGAACTAAAAACAAAAAACTAGGGCGGAAAGGAGTTTCTCATTACTTTGAGAAAATTCTTCTCAAATTAAAAAATGACAGTTAACCGCTCTTCCATCCTCAACCCATCAATTTTTCCTAATAGTTTTCCGTCAAATTAAACAAAAGAAAATTAATTATCATATGCATTATCCATTAGTAAATAGTATCCAAATAAGTCCACTCCAAAATTGGTATAGAAACAACGGAAATTATAGGCCTTTGAATTCCTCCCCTTATGTCCCCTCCACTTTCCTCAATCCAACAAAGTGTAAAAGTTTTCCATCAAACCAAACAAACTAAAATCAATTATCATTTGCATTTTTCCATTGTAAAATACTTTCCAACCAAAACAAACACCTCACAATGACAATCAGCAGGAGATTTAAGTAAAACAATAGTGACTAGAATTGTAATAGCAGCAATCAAATTGTCAAAAAAAAAAAGAGGAAAAGCAGAAAAAAGAAGGAAAAAGGAATACCTGAAGAGAGGAAGAGTGACTTGAAGTTGCTTGACGGCCTGGGAACGAGTAACATACTTGGCGGCGTTTCCTTCCTTTTTCTTGCCCTAAACAACGACAAAGAGAAAAAGGAATAATGATGAGAAATAGTTAAAGACGGAAGAAAAAAGTATGAAGATGCATTAATGAAAAACTCACCGGAGGTCTGTAATGTTTCGGCATGGTTGTCTTCTAGATAGGAAAACCTTGCTTTCTGATTCCTGAACTCTAAAATAAAACTGCAGGATCGAAGAGGCAGGGTTTACTTATGCTTGTTGACTAAGTACGAGAATAGCTTGCAGGCCACGGACTTTATTTTTTAGGTTTATTTTTTAACTAAAACTCAAAAATAGAAGTATTATTTTTATTATTATAGCTCGTCTTGTATGAAATTGTCTTACATTATGACAGACCCATATACTTTGTCTATTTCTCAAAGTGATCACTTTGTAATTATACATGACCAAATTTTCCCTTAAAAACAGATAATAATGCATGCTTAATAAGAGAAACAGAATTTGGACCAAAAATTTAAAAAGAACAAAATTAAAAAATACCAGAAGAATCTGGACAAAACCAGATGCATAAAAATTCAAAAAAAACGAAAATCAGTAATAACACAAGAAAAACAGAAATACACAGAAATACATTAATTAAAATATAAAAAAAAAATCACTAATAAACACAATACAAACTAATGAATACAAACAAAAGGGTTTAGCCATGAAGAAAAACACATACAAACTAATGAACACATTCAAAATAATGAACAAATAAGAAAAAAAACAGAAGGAAAACATGAAGATTAAACAACACATACAAAAACACACGAAAAACTTAATTTAAACCAAAAAAAGAACAAAATAAAAGATAAAATCAATAGAATAACCTTGAAGAGTAGAAAGACTAAAAATCAAAGGTAATATGAAGAGATTGGAAAAGAAATAAGGAAAAAAGGGTGGGTTTCGCCGTGAGAAATAGGTGAATGATAAGATATTGGAATGAGTAGAATGAGAAAAGACATGTAATGAATTAGGTTTTGAGGAAAAGAAACTGAATGAGGGAGCAGGGACAGAATAAAAATTAGGATTAGGGGAGTGTGAGTGGGAGTGGGAATGGGACGGCAAGTAGGGTTAGGTTAGTTAACTAGTTTTGGGCCAAATTTGTAAGAGTAAAATTAATTATAAAAAAAAAAAAAAAAAAAGCACCAAATAAATAAGAGCAAAATCAACTTATTTCCAAATGTAAGCGCCTAAATCTCAAACCTGAGGTATGGGTCTGTTCACACTTACTAACTACGAACAAGTGGTTTGATTCAAAAAAAGCCAAAGAAGCTGTTCGTACTTACTAACTGCGAATGATATGAAAACAACTAAAAAAATAATAAATAAAAAACCAATATTGGATACGTTTCATTTACAAAGTAATAATATGAAAATGACTAAAAAAATGATATGAAAATGACTAAAAAGTTAATAAAGAAAAAATCATAACTAACGTCACATAACACTACTTTCTTTTCTCTTACAAAGTAATGTGGGACCTAAACTTCAAATCCTCTTCTTCTCGAATATTGGTTACATTTCACTATTTTCGTACTGTTACCTCATTCACCTCAGCTCGTCTATTAATCTTTGATTTTCATGACATTTCCAATTGCCCTTATTTAAAATACATAAACTTGCCAATTTAGTCATATTTCTTCTTTAATCATTATATCGTCCACCTTGTCATATATACTTCCATTCTACTCTATACATAAGATAAAGTATCTCGTTAATACATAATAATAAGATATCTAGCCCATTGATGTTGCATTAACTAATACAACACCTTAGATCATTCTTATTCTTAGAAAACTCTTTATTACTAACAACCTCTTTTAATTTAATTTGTGCAAGGATATTGTTCTTCACTATTAACTCTCAGTAATCATTCACTCCCTACTATACTTCTTATTTATTTATTTAGGTGCTTTAGATATAAGTTCCCCTCCCCCCCCCCCCCCCAAACTAAGACCATTAGGCACTCAATTTCTTTAGAAGACAACATTCTTGATAATTACTCTTAAAATGTCAATGAACACTAAAACAATCACAATTCACATTTCAATACCCGAAACTCTATATCTCAAACAGGACACGTATAATGTGACAACTCTAACTCAACTATCTCTTCACCCTTTGAGAATGACATCGCCCTTACATTAAATTCCAAATAATCTTTAAATACATTTGAGTTCCACAAGCCTTGTCTTTTAATTTTCACTCAATCTTTACTTCAGAAATGGTTTAACCATAAGTCATAAGCAAGGAAACATATATGTCATCAAACTCTAAGTCTTAACCAAATAAATCACGGTTATCTCCTAATGCAATGACTATGGTATATAACATGAACTCGAAATGCTATGTCCTAATGCCAGTCTTAGTGGCGACTTCCTCCATAATCGAATATGTATTGAAATATCGCTTCATATTAATTTTCTTTTTATTATTATTGGTTACATGTATTTAATCCTGATTACCGATACAAAAAAAACCTTTTCACTACAACCCATTTTGAAAACTTCTTAGGACTTCATTTACCGTTTCGGAACTTTCATTACCCAACTCTAAAATTCATATATTTTTGTTTTCACTGTTCGTGCGAATCACTTTTTTTTCTTTTAACTTACCACAAAGTAATCTTCATGTCTTCCCACAACTAAGAAAACTTGCTAATAAAGTTTTCTCTCTTGATATAAAAAATAAACAAATAAATAAATATATAATCAAGTCTTTTTGGGTAAAGATTCCAATAAAGTAACTAAAGGACTACTTCAATATATCATCCGAAGCAAATATTATTTTGAAAACAATTTCTACTTAACAAACACTATAATTAACGTCAAAGAACCTTTATGGTATGTAATTCCATACTAAAGTAAAGGGAATAAACTCGATCTAGTAATTGATAAACACATCAACATTATCATTAAGAACTATCTTTATTCTCAGTTCATTCTTAAAGTCTCACAACATAATATGCTTGACTTAGAACTATCAAATATAATATCACCCAATTAGCTTAATTTTTATCACGAAAACATCAAACTCCATTATTGTATAACTTTGAAAACATAAATTGATAAACATAATAATGTTACACTAAAACTCAGCATTAATGTAACTATAGTCAATTTCTAATATCAATAACCTCAATTTAACCAATTTGAAACTTGAATAAACATAACACACAAAAATTTCTAAATTCCTATTAAAAGTACACAACCCCTATGATCAACATCAACTAGATCAATATCATAAATGTTTTACAACACCTAGAATTTTAAAACTACATTCACGAAATTACTAATTGATCAAACCAAAAGGTAACATCATCTTACAATCAAACACTATCAAGAGTCTCTTTTAACTTCAATGCATTACATTTTAACGACTTTAATTACCATAATCCTTCAAAACATGTGACATGTCCTAAGATCCCAGTTGAACTCGACCTGCTCTATAGTTATAACCTAATCATACCATTATCTTTAAATATAAAACTATTTTATAAGTTTGAATTTATTCACAATGATGTGTAACTTTTTATCATATTACATCTCTTGTTCTTATTCTTATTTAAAACACTTATACTCTTGCTTGTACGACTACTGGCCCTAACAGTGTCACTACGATAACCTCAATTATTAATTAAAAGGTTTCAGACAATAATGCAAAATATAATGATGTTACACTTCTAGAAGCATATTCATATACGTTTCACATTAAATTACTCATAGAGTTATATTAGACACATTTTACAATATCATTTCATATTTAGCCTTAAAAAGTCCAACACTTAAAAAGAAATTGAAAATTACATCAATTTACATTTCCCTTGTAACTTTAGCAAATTATAACTTAGTCAAAAATCACTAAATTGGTATCATTACCACAACAAAAGAAATCAAAAAGAATTTCATTATCATTTGATTAACAAGGAAATAACTTCAAGACTAAGATGAACTAATAAGCTTGTCTAAATAAAATGTAAATAAACTACTAAAGAGTGAAAGTAAAGCACATAATCAACCAATATTATACACATACTAGTTTATGTTAAGAAAAATACACACACACACACACACACACACATATATATATATATATATATATATATATATATATATGTGTGTGTGTGTGTGTGTGTGTGTGTATGTATAAATATATATATATATATATATATATATATATATGTGTGTGTGTGTGTGTGTGTGTGTGTGTGTGTGTGTATGTATAAATATATATATATATATATATATATATATATATATATATATGTGTGTGTGTGTGTGTGTGTGTGTGTATGTATAAATATATATATATATATATATATATATATATATATATATGTGTGTGTGTAAATATATATATATGTGTATGTGTGTGTGTGTGTATAAATATATAAATATATATATATATATATATATATATGTGTGTGTGTGTGTGTGTGCGCGCGCGCGCGCGCGTGTATCCAAACATATAAAGCTTAGGTTATATAAGCATCACCCCTAATAAAAGTACAAGATGCCACAAACTAGCTAAGATTTCAAATATCATCTTTTATATTTGTATAGCGATAGCTTATACATAACACATAATTGCAATAATTGCTTTAAAATTGCCATACATGTTCAAAACTACTACTATAAAATGTCAATTGTTATGTCACAGCCATATCCATAACATAATCATAAAGAATAACTGCAACGATCGTACTCATAGGCATATAATTGCATATGCAATAATAATCAATATGCATGAACATGTATAATGCACCTAACCCAAGTCTACCCATACTCTCAAAATAGTTTAACTACAAAAAGTATCATTAAAGAAACACGAAGCGTTTAAAATAGGAATCACTGGCTCTAGTAACCACCTGTAACACCCCTGAATTTCCAACCCTCTATACAGAACCAAAACCGCAACGGAACGGAGGAAATTCAAGAGTTACATTAAAAATAAAATAAAATATAAAATGAATAAGAAATAAAATGGTTAAAGTTTGATTGATTTAATTAAAGGGATTAGAAAACTCCAAACAAGATTGTGCGGGAATTTCGGCAACATCTGCCCTAAAATTTGACGCACTATAAAAAAACGCGATCAATAAAACATAATAGAAAAGAGGCATCATCGACCCTGTAACAAAATATCACGGCGGAATGCTCATCGCGTAATCTTCAGTCGACATGCTAAGCATGGATCGTGATTCCAATGTAAACGCTTGGGTTTGAAGAAAGATACAAGAATGATAAACCATTTAAACATACAAGCCACAAAAAAACAACGCAACGGAAATAACTTATACAAAGGAGGACATGTGCCTCAAACTCAAGACATAACCAACTTAATTAAAAAGAAACTATACGTAGGCAATAAGATTATTGTACTCTTTAAGATTCTCACTCATTTCTCCCGTATGTAATGCAAAAGAAGCTCCTATACCTATTATGTCAAACTATGATCCTCCTACTGCTCAACATAATGACCATAGCCAAATGTATCATACCAGGAACATCATAGAGAGTCATAAACAAACAACAACAAACAGATACACGTCAGTATTCAATGAACTTATCACAATTAGAATCATAAAACAAGGGGATAGATGATAACATAGCACAACAATAACGAATCTACTCATCTGTCTAAACCCTTATATTTACTCATGATTTCTCTTTCAACTACTAATCCCTCAAAGTATATTCAAAAGTAGTAGATCTTTTCTTTATTCATGGTAGTGACACGGCCAAGGGCATTATCGACCACCCGGCGCCCATGGCAAAGTATGAGCTCATACCCCCTCCAGCTGACCCTCTCAGGTCCTACCTTTGAAAAAAACTAACACACTAGTGTACCAATCCAGTGAAGAGGCCACCATATTGGGATTTGCAAGGCCCGCATGGTAACACCTCGGTCAAGGGGCGGTATCGGCCACCCGGCGCCCAATGACAAAAGTATGCTCATACCCCCCTTACGGTGATCCCGTCGATTCTCACCAAGGGGACTACTAAATCAACTGGACATAAATCCAAGTTGAGTCACACCAACTAATCAAAACCAAGGCTCAATAACTAGGGAATCAATTCGATACCACATGCAACCATAGTGCGTTCTCTACTATTTAGGAATTTGTTCTCATAGTCTCCTAGTGCTTTCTATCTACTTGCCTATACCATTATTATGACTATTCGATAGCATAGTTTACTTTCCGGCGCTCTATAATTTCTAATACGATGCATATAATCACGAAATATTGATAGTACTTTGAAACAATGAATATGATAGTTAATTACTGCGTGTACGTACCTGCAAGCATCACTGCACGATTAAATGTTACAAAAGTCACCCAACTAAGGTTCTACTTTCCTCTTATGAACTGGGAACCTATACAAGTTAGGAATAGAACTAATAAGTTTCCTTAACTACTTTGTCATACCAGCTAAAAGCCAAAGTAACCACTATCATTCATTCATGACAAGTTTTCAATCACTTCTAGCACGTACGCAACTCATTCAACACCAATCATAATCATTGGTTCAACAATAACATAAGTCTTTCCATCGACAAAAGAATAAAAGGATTATGTGAACCGTTTCCTTACATCAACTAACTTTGAGTTATAACGATTCACATTATCTTAAAAATAAAACAACAATTCACACTTAAGTCTCACAATGTTAAATATAACACTAATATGACATGATGAAAATTCTTAAAGTGGTCATTGCGACATCTTTCGCTACATTCTCCAAAGCTAGAAAGATTACAATCGAGCATCACCACAAGTAACTTAACAACCTTCTACAATAAGTTGATATTATTCTCGTGGCCTTACTAAAATTATGTATTTATAAATTTAATGACGACCTAATACGAGTACTTGTAATCCACAACAATCAAGTCACAACAATTAGCATCTCTTACTCCCAATTTCACCACCAAAATCATAACTATAGTCAAGTTTAATCAAAATCATTACTAATTATCACAACAATAATTAACCAAGTCTTAAACCAACTCATGTTATTTCAACTAATCATAACACCACCAAAGTAGCATACAATGCACACACTACTAGTAATCTCATTTCTAAATCAAACCCTAATTATTTCATGCTCAAGGATAACACCATTTCTATTACCCATGATAAGATTAAATCAAATTTATACACAATCAACACACAACCCATAATTTCTAATCATACTTCAAACCCTAAATCATAAATATGTTCAATTCATCAATCAAACTCTTACCCACAAAAAGATTCAATGAAAATAATACAAAAATCAATACTAAAATCATAAACTTGATAACAATTTCAATTAAAAACAAGAGAAAATCAATAAGGGAAGAGGATATGGCTTACTCAGGTGAACAAGAGAAAGGGGTGGAGAGAAGAGTGGTTAGTGTGGTGGTGGATGGAGTCACGGCTCAGGGCTGCTGCTGTCACAGCAGCTAGTTGCTGGCCGCAGGGAGTGAAGTGGTTTCTGGTGGTGGAAGGGTGGACGGCTGTTCACTGTGGTGTGGCTGCCGGTTGGGAAAAAACGCCGCGCAGCTGCTGTGGTGAGGGTTGAGATCAAACGCCAGGGGTTGGGGAATCTTGCAGGAGGTGCCGTGAAACTGGCCGGCAGTCACAAGGGGCGGCACAACAGCCAGCCCTGGCGGCACAGTAGAGGGAGAAGGGAAGGAAGGAGGGAAAGAAAGAAGGAAGAAGGAAAGGAGAAGGGAGGAGTGTGAATTGAGTTAGGGAGGTAGTAATACCCACTTAAAACCCTTTTAACTCATCATATTTATTTTATTTATTTATTTGTTTAGTTTATTTATTTATATTTATTCTTGCAAAGGACTTTGTGTGCTCAAAAATTCATAAAATAATAATTTTAATTCGAATCTCTTTATTTTAGTAATCGCAAATTTATATATATATTTTGTTCTGATATAATTATGTTAATATTTAAATTCGTGTATGAAAGAAATTTATTAAAACTAATTCAAAAATAATTTAGTATAATTATAAAATCTCCAAAAGTTATTAAAATATTAAATAACGACGTCATAAAAATTTCGGGGTGCTACAGTTGTTGACTTTTTTTACCAAATCACTTGTTCGCAGTTTGATTGTACGAACAGGTATGTCCCTAAATACAGCAGTTTCTTTCTAAGTGCGAACAGAGAAAAACCTGGTCAAAAAGGGTTAACTTTCTTTTCACAGTTACTAACTGCGAACATAGGGTTCCTAATATGTTGAAGGCTATATAAGAGAGGCTTAGAGCATCATCAGAACATATGAGAAGAGCCTAATACATAGTATTAACTAGGGTTTAACAAGAGAGTTCATTATATCTTATGTTAGAGCATTTGAGGAAGATTGCCATTAAAGATTGTATCTTTACTTTTGGAGATTATTCTCAAAGATTATGTAAGGCTTATCATTGATGTATTAATGAGTATATTGACGAAAGTATACCATATTTGATGGGAGGTATCTAAGATACCTCATAAACACTTGTAATTGCTCTTATTGTTATTGTGCCCTGTTTTTATGCTTCTTTAACCTATTTTTTCTTCCCAAACATCCCAAACTGTTGCGGTTATCATTGTTGATTAATTATGTTAGTGGTAGTTGATAGAAGTTTTTATGGTTATTACTTATTAGTGATTTGAAAAGTTATTTGACATAGTTTTGTAGGTATATTATGTGGATTATTGTGGTATTAAAATAATGATCATTGTTATAACTCTTGAAATAATTATTATCAAAATATTATAGTTGCTTTATAATAACATTTGATAAATATGAATCATGTTATTATTTCAAGTTGAAATTTTACATTTTTAGTTTATTCATAAAGAAATTCTTCGTTATAATACTTCATCCATTCTTATTTGTTCTTCTCAATTTCTCAAAAGTAAATATCACAAAGTTCTTCCCATTATGAATCTTTCTATTTTGGGTTAACATTATGGACAAAAATTAATTATTTTATTTGGCTTACATAGTTTACTAAAAGGCCATCATATATTTACATTTTTAACCCTAAAAAATTATTTGATTCTTTCATATCAATGGTACTATTCCCTTCATTATAAGTCTCTTTTCTCTTTTCACTAAACATTTCACTCCTTTTTATTATTTCAAGCTACATTAATCATCATTTATTTCACTCAATAATGACTTTTAATACAATATTATCCTTCATTAGTACTTTTCTTAGTTCCTTCTTATATTTTTAATGGGAAGAACAAAAAAGATCGAAAGAAGAATATATTAATTAGATACTCGCGCAATGCACGTTTTTATAAAATTTTAAAACTTATGAATACACGTCACTACAAATAACTATCGAAATAGCGATGGAAAAATAGCGAGGGCACAGGTTGGTCGCCAGGGGCGACGGAAAGGCGAGGAACAAATAAGTCACCAAATTGGAAATCGAAATGGCGACGGGACACATGGTCGCCAATTCGTCCCCAACTGCTTTTTTTTTTCTTTTTTTTTATTTAAGAAACGGCGACGGGATCTTGGTCGCCATGTGGTTGCCAAAAAATGCAGTTTATTTTTATTTTTATTTTAATCAAGGGCAACGAGATATAGGTGGTCGCCAAGTTGTCGCAAAAAAGATTTTTCTTTTTTTAATAAAAATTGTTGGCGACATTCTATTGTTGTCGCCTTTTGGTCGCCATGTAGACGATAATTTTTGAACTTTAATAAATATAGGCGATGGTTTTCTTGGAAGCCAATTGGTCGCCATTACTTTTTCATTTTGAATTTGAAATATGGCGATGGGTTTGTCATCGCCGTATTATCACCATATTTTCTATAAATAAGACGCAGAATTGTTGTGCAGTGTATATTTCGGTAAGTAAAGAACTAGAAGAGGTTAGTGATTTTCTTATTCTATTATCTATCTTGTTTTTAATCTTTACATGAGATGTTTTATTTATTGTTATTGTTTATATTTAATTTTTATTGTCATTAATTTGATTTATTTTTATTGTTTAATTAGTACATATTTTATTCCGTTTGTTATTTACTTGAGTTTTTTTTATTGTTTTATGTTTTAATTTTATTGTCATTATTTTTTCTTAATAATTGTTATTAGAATAATTATATTATTATCATATATTGTTATTTTCATGAATTGTTTTATATATTTTAATTGTCATTAACTTACTTTAGTAATCTGTTGAATAATTATATTATTATATTATATTTAGGTGTTAAAAATGAATTTTAGGCAAGAAAGAAGTTGGATGTACAACCGCCGAAAAAATGAAAAATTTAGTTTAAGATTTATGAGAGGGTTGAAAGAGTTTTTAGATTTTGCCCGTACACAAAGCATGAGTTCTGAAATTAGATGTCCTTGTAAAAAGGGTAAAAATTGTTGTTATAAGGAACCAGATGAAATAAGAGAACATCTAATGAGAAGGGGGTTTGTTGAAAATTACTATGAGTGGGAATATCATCAAAACACAGAGGTAGGAACAACATTTGATGTTGTAGCGGTAGTGGGAGAGCAATCGTCAAACAATCCCAATCCATACTCACAGATGGTGCATGATGCAGTAGCTAGTGTGTTTCTAGACAATTACCATCAGTTTCTTCCCTCCCAGTATGATGTAATCTCAGTAGATATGAACCACCGGTACACGTTGATGAATATCCAAACCCTCAGTATCGACAGTTCTTTGAAATGTTAAATTCTGTAAATAGTCCTTTACATGAAGGTTGTAAAAATCACACCAAGATGTCTATTATTGGTCGACTTACAAACCTCAAGACAGACCATCGTCTCACTGAGAGGTGTTACGACGATATTTGTGGTATTGTGAATGAAGTGTTACCAAAAGAGGAACGATGGTAAACAACTTCTACGAAACGAAAAAACAAATAGCTACCCTTGGATTACCCGTTGAGAAGATAGATTGTTGTCCTAACGGATGTTTGATATATTGGGGGAATAATGCGAATGCAACTTGCTGTTATATTTGTGAAACTTCTAGATGGAGAAGAAACAGTAAGGGTGATAAGGTTTCGCGAAAACAATTTCATTATTTCCCCCTGGGCCCCAGATTACAACGATTGTATGCTTCAGAGGCAACAGCTAGGCATATGAGGTGGCATGCAGAGCACCGCACTAAGGATGGAGAGATGATACATCCGTCTGATGCTGAAGCGTGGTTGACATTTAATGACATGCATCCAGACTTTGCATTGGAGACTCGATACGTGCGGCTTGGTCTGTGTACAGATGGTTTTAACCCCTTTGGAAGTTCGGGTCAACAGTATTCATTGTGGCCTGTCATTGTCACACCATACAATCTTCCGCCATGGATGTGCATGAAGAAGCCGTATATGTTCTTGACCGTGATTGTCCCTGGGCCGAGTAATCCAAAGCACAACATTGACTTATATCTTCAACCACTAATACAAGAGCTGAATATGTTGTGGGAGGAGGGTATTTGTACATTTGATGTGTCAAGAAAGGAGAATTTCCAACTGCGAGCAGCTTTAATGTGGATGATCAATGACTTTCCAGCTTATTCGATGTTGTCCGGGTGGAGTACTGCGGGCCGATATGCTTGCCCTTACTGCATGGATGATTCACAAGCCTTCTACCTTACGCATAGCAGGAAGATGTGTTGGTTTGATTGTCATAGAAGGTTTTTAGATAGAAGTCATCCCTATAGGAGAAATAGAATAAATTTCAGATCAGGCGTTGTTGAGAAAAGGGATCCGCCTGTTATTCGGACTGGACATGAATTACTTGATGAGTTAGACCAGTTTGGTTTTCTGAGAGTCTATGAAGAAGATGCACCGGAACATAATTAAGAGGTTAATAATTACTCTGCTGGATGGAAGAAGAGGAGCATATTTTGGGATTTGCCATATTGGAAAACTAACATGATTCGACATAATTTGGATGTTATGCACATAGAGAAGAATGTTTTTGATAACATTTTCAACACTTTGTTGTGTATGCCAAGTAAAACAAAGGATCACATCAAGGGTAGACACGATCTGCGTGAACTTGGTATACGTTCAGAATTGCATCCTATAGGTACGTGTACACTCAAACCTTTATATAATTAATAATTAATAATAATTCATATAACTTCTTATTATGATTATATACAGGTACGTCTATTCCTAAAGCTTCCCATACATTAAATGAACAACAGATACGTGCCTTGCTTCAATGGTTGAAGAGTATTAGATTTCCCGATGGTTATGTCTCCAATATGGCAAGGAATATTGACATGGCCAAGCATCAATTGTTCGGCATGAAAAGTCACGACTGTCATGTTTTCATGCAACGCTTAATTCCAATTGAATTCAAAGAATTGCTACCGATGAAGGTTTGGGAAGCTCTTACCAAGTTGAGCTTATATTTTAGAAGTTTGACAACCACAAAGCTATGTGTGGAGGATTTGAGGAAGATGGAAGCAGATATTCCGGTTATCATCTGCAAACTAGAGACTATATTTCCGCCTACATTCTTTGATAGCATGGAACACATATACATCAGGGTCGCTCGTATCGTTTATATGATCCATTTGTGTTGACAAGTCAAGCATGTCAAGTATATTATCTTCCATATCCGAGTACAAGACAAAATTTAAAAGATTGGAGAGCGGTTTGCAAAGTCAAACAAAATAAATTTGACAAAGAAAACAGGAATCCAAAGATGCTGCTTTCCAAGAAGAAAATAGGGACCATATTGAAATTGAAGAAGATGTTTCCCAAACACCGCTTCTTGATCCATCTGGCGAAATTGTTCAACAGGTGCATGATACTGATGAAGATACTGAATAAGATGTGGATCTTGTACTGTCAGAAAACGAAGAATCCGAAACTGAAGATGTCGAGAACGACGACTATTTTAGTGATGAAGAATAATTTAATTATTTATATGTAATTATTTAATATTTTGTGATATTTAATAAAATTTTATTATATTCCTCTGAATTATTAATATTTTATAGTAATAATAATAATAACAACAACAATAATATATATATATATATATATATATATATATATATATATATATATATATATATATATATATATATATATATATATATATATCAACAATAATTATAATAACAACACTAATAATAAACAAAAAACAATAATAATAATAATAATAATAATAATAATAATAATAATAATAATAATAATAATAATAATAATAATAATAACTGTAATGATATTAATAATAATAATAATAATGATATTGATAATAATAATAACAATAATAATAATAATAATAATAATAATAATAATAATAATAATAATAATGTAAAATAATAATAACGGTAATAATTATTATTATTATTATTATTGATAGTAGAGTAGTAGTATACGTACAGCCGATTTTTTCCCCATTGCAGCACGCAAAGGTTTTCATTATCGAGGTAATGGCGACGAGCCAGCGTCCACATAGCTGGTCGCCAATCTGAAAAAGTCAATATGCATTGTCATTTCAGTGCATTCAGCGACCAAACAGCGACTAGATATGTGGTCGCCAATTCCCGATGAAAAAACCAGTTATTTTGCCCTACGTTCTCATTTATCTTCATTTTCTATACTTCTTCGTTTTTTCTTTGACTACAGCTCCAAAATTTCTCCTCCATTTATCTAATTCTTTATTAATTTTCTTTTTCTCTCTTCATCTCATCCTCATCATTTCGTAGTTACTACTCATCTTCAACTCATCTTCTTATTTAAAGGTTAGTGTTTATTATTTATGTTTTTGAATTTTTTCAATGTTCTTGATGATTATGATGATAATTTATGTTCGAATGTTTTTTTTTTCTTTTTTTATGTTTGATATCGAGTTGTGAAGTACATTGTCATATTCAACATGTTTTTTCATGTTATTTCATGATGTTTATGTTGAATCTTCATGAGCATGTTTAATTTGATAATTTTCAGATTTTTTAAATTTTAAATGTAATTTTTGAATTATAGAGTAATTTAGTTTTTAATGTCAAGTATATTATTTTGATTCGTCATTTTTTGTATGTTTTTTTAATATTTTCGAAATATGGAATAACTTGAGCATGTCTAATGTTATTTTTATGCATTTTTCGAGTATATGGAGTAATTTATATTTTCGATTTATGGAATACGTTGAGCATGTTTTATGTTATATTTTTCCAGATTCCTTTTAATGTAAAATGTAACTGTGGAATCATAGAGTAATTGATTTTTACCTGATGTTATTATCTAGTTTCGAATTATGGTATAACTTGAGATCATAAAATATGTGTGAATGTTTTTTTTTTTTAAAATGTAATTTTTGAATTACTCTAATACTATACGTAGTAATGTTTAGTTTGGGACGATAAAATTCATTACGTATGTAGAAATGTTCATTTAAAATGTAATTTTTGAATTACTCTAATACTATACGTCAGTCAGTGCTTGGCGATGGACTTTTCGTCGCTAGGTTGTCGCCCGTTTTCATGAGAAAAAGGCGAGGACATGGCGACCAAAACCGGCTTAGCGACGAACGAAAAGGCGACCACCTCTCTTTCCGTCGCCAAAGACCATTTAGCTATCAAATGGCGACGAAAGGCGTTGTCGCCATTTTGAATCTTATTTGTAGTGCGTGCTCAAATGTACTCTATGATTATTTACGACTTCTAAATTGAGTAATTTTTTATTTTTGATAACTATGTGTTAAAATTGTCTTTTAAGTTATTGATGGGTAAATTAAGATTTAATTTGAAAAGTGAATTCAATTAAAAGGTAACCAGTATTCATAAGAGCTAACCAAGCATATTCTTTTCCTAAAAAAAAAGCATATTCTTCTTTGATTTATTTTTTTCCTTTTAATAATTATGACTTTGTCTTCTTTTTATTTGCTGAAAATTTTTTTAGATTTTTAAAATGTTCTTCTCTTGTTCACCGTTAGTAACAGCAAACAAGTCCTTACCTTAAGCTTGAATAAGAATACGTTTATTTTGGAAATTAATTTAACAAACTTATTTCAAAAATTTTTTATTAAAATTATTTATGTCAAATATTCTCCAACTTTACACTGAATATAAGAAACTAAGACGGTCAAGTACTCAAGTCACCTCAACTTCTGTTTCCGGTATTAGACAACTACATTCAAAACGTAATTGTGTAATAATGAAAACAAAAGTTAAGGAGACTTGACTATCTTAATGTCTTATTAATACTCTGTGTCAGTGCACAAGTTGGAAAATATTTAAAATAAATGTTTGATTGAATTCTAACATTGTCATGTTATGTTTCTTTCGGCTTTGCACAATTAAAAATATCAATTTAATAGCTCAATTTAAAATTTTTGAGTTGATTTATTAAATTTAGAGGGGTTCATTCGGGTGATCGGGTCGATTTCGGATGGGTGTCATTCGGTTCGGTTGTATTTCGGATCGGCTATTTTTCGGCTGTGTGTTATAACGGGTCACACTCGGGTCGAGTCGATTAGTCACGGTTCGGTTGGAGATCGGTTATTCAAGTTATTGGGTTAACATCGGTTCGGTGTCGGTTGAAGTTCATATTGAGTGTCAATCGGTCTTGGGTTGTTATCGATTACTAATTGGTTTGGTTTTGTCGGGTACAGATCGGGTTCGAATTTTTTTTTTAAAACAGAAGTCGGCTACGTATTACTAATTACTATCGATTGAATCAATATCAAATTAAGTTGTTAGTAATTTTTTAATTGATGACAAGATACTTAAAGCAAAATAGTTAAATTGCAAATCAATTAGTAATTATTATTACTTTGTTACTTTTATTTGTTTGACCGGAAATTAAAATTATAAATTTCTATCAATTTTCATCTAATTCGATTAAAAGTAAACATTAACCATTGATTATTAACTCTAAATATATGAAACCATGTATTTATAAAATTTAATTTATTAAAATATCTAATACATTATTAGATTAACTAATAATATGATTGAATACGAGTCTATCATACTTCTATGTTAAAAATTGGTTCAGGTTTACAGCAGTTCGATCTAAAATCTGTTTGGGTTAAGTAGGTTTTAGCGGGATCAAATTCGGTTTCGAGCATGATTCGAGTCGGATATGACTCAGGTCGGTCATTATTAGGTTCGGCTAATCTCGGTTAACGGTTATGTGTCGGTTACAGCTCGGGTTTAGCTTTCCCATTTTCGGTTGTCAATCGATTCGGGTACAATTTCGGTTTGGGTACTATCGGTTCGATAAACCTAAAAAAGAAACACATTTTCGGATCGGTTTACTTTCGATTTCGATTCGAATTTTCGAGTCGGGTCACTTTTAAACAGCTCTAATTAAATTGATCTTTTTAATGGTGCAAAGCTCAAAGAAACATGACATGACAATGTTAGAATGTAGATCATCATCTCCTCCCTCTTATTTAATATTATTATTTATTTTGTATTGTCCCTTAATTTTAAATCATTTTTATTTTTGAAAATAGGCTCATTAATTTCTTTTAATTTTATTAATACATTTCAACTCTTTTTAATTATAGGAAAAATTACCGTGAGTAATACAATCTTTCACTTTTTTCCCTACAATAATACCAACTTTTGATTAACCATTAATAATACCAACTTTGAGTATTGTTCCCCTCAAACATCCAAGTATTATTATAAGGAAAAAGTCAAGACTTTGTATTATTCACAATAATTTTTCCTTAATTATATCTATACAACTTTTTTTCTTCATTTTTTATCAAATATCCACCATTGTTTAAAACCCGTTACTTTCTCTTTGATGTTACTCTTTGTCCCTATGAAAAATACCATTTGAATTGAATAAGTGAGAGCTTTTTGAATCAAATGATGCTTTCTCATACGTACGGAGAGTATTAAGTTTGTTAAATATATTTATGTAATTAATTTGCTGATTTGATTTTATGTAAGGTTCACCAACTTATGAATTAATCTTTCGTCTCAATAAATTTGCCTAATATTTCATTTTAGTCTGTCTTAATGAATTTGTTTAACTTCTATTTTGGACATGATCGCACATTTATTCTTTGTATTTTTTCTTTTATTTTTAAAGACTCACTATTTTAACTCAATATACCCAACATTTTATTCTTTGTATCGTACCGGAACAAATTCATTAGAATGGAAGTACTTCTATAATTCAATACTAATTGTTTGTTTTTTAGGGGTCTATATTTCTACCTGTTGGAGACAGAAATGACGGATACAAAAGGTTAGGGTTTGTTGTGAAAATTTGAAAAACATAAGACAAAAAATTAACAAAATAAACTAAGTTTTAAACTTATTCCAAAAGTAAGCATAAAATTTCCAAATCTGAGGTTTGGGGCTGTTCGCAATTACTAACTGCGAACAGGTCAAAAAAGACAAAATAGTTGTTCGCACTTACTAACTGCGAACAATTATTTTGACAAGTTTTTGTGCAGTATGCTTAGAGGTGTTCATTCGGTTGATCGGGTCGGTTTCGGACGGGTGTTATTCGGTTCGGTTATATTTCGGATCGGTTATTTTTCGGCTGTGTGTTACAACGAGTCGCACTCGGGTCGAGTCGGTTAGTCACGGTTCGGTTGGAGATCGGTTATTTAAGCTATCGGGTTTGCATCAGTTCGGTGTCGGTTGAAGTTCGTGTCGAGTGTCAATCGGTCTCGGGTTGTCATCGATTACTAAGTGGTTCGGTTTTTTCGGGTACAGATCGGGTTCGAGCTTTATTTTTCAAGTAGTTATCGGTTACGGACAACTATCGATCGGGTCAATATCGAAATAAGTTAATAGTCGGGTTTTTAATTGATGTATGCTCATTTTATGGCAGATCAATTTATTTCAATTAGTTTATATATAATATATATATATATATATATATATGTATATATATATATGTATATATATATATATATATGTATATATATATATATGTATATATATATATATATGTATATATATATATATATATATGTATATATATATATATATATGTATATATATATATATATATATGTATATATATATATATATATATGTATATATATATATATATGTATATATATATATATATATATATATATATATATATATATATATATATATATATATGTATATATATATATATATATATATGTATATATATATATATGTATATATATATATATATATATATATATATATATATATATGTATATATATATATATATGTATATATATATATATATATATATATATATATATATATATATATATATATATATTTTATATATATATATATATATATATATGTATATATATATATATATATATATATATATATATATATATATATATATATATATATATATATATATATATATATATATATATATATATATATATATGAGACTTTTATTTAATAATGCATCATGTTGCTACTTTTGATAATTGGTTGAATATTAAAACTCAATAATCGAAACTCGATTTGTTTGAATGAATAAGAATAATCTAAACTATCTCGTAGACTATTAGTTGCGTACTTAGACTTATTAGCGTTATTGTCTTATTGAGTACTCTAAAGTATAAACTAATAGTCTCTCCAATTCAGAGTAATTATCTCGATTTCTTTTTAGGCTTGTAATTAACCTATTAGAAATTTAGAATATATTACTAGAGGAGAATTTATGCAAATTCCAAATGAGACATTTGTTTTTTAATTAGAGGGAGTTTAAGCTATTAGAATATACATTACTCTATTACACTAATAATCGATTGTATTTCTAAGTTTGATAATTGAAACTTATTATATATAATAAAGTGAATTAGATTAATCAAGTAATTATAACCATTTTATATGATATTATGTATTTATACTTATTAGTGACCATGAATACTTTAAAATAATAAATCTATTACACTAATAATTGATCGTATATTCGTATTTAATTTAAAGCTTAATAATGTTTGGAACTATATCTATTGGAGTAAATAAAACTAATACAAACTATCTTATAGAGTTATACTTATAGAGTTATAGTTATAGACTTATAGACTATCATTGACATTTGACTGTTAACTCAATGTTATTACTTATTACTATTAGTTATTAGTTATTATTGATCTTGAATACTCTAAAAAGTAATTTATAGGCTATTATTAATAATCGATCGTAATTCAAAGTTCACTTATCATAATTCGATCTATTATAGATTATAGTAAATGAAACTAGTGTAGTACTCCACCTTTTTTTTTACTTTGAATTAAATAGCCTAAATTATGTAATTTGACCAAATTCAATAATAAAAATATTTAATATTTGATATAAAATATTTATATTAATCAAATAAATTATTTTAGATATAATCATATAATTGTCCAATTTGATGATAAAATGTTATTGGTTATATTGATAGCACACGGATAACGGGTTTAAGCCGTTGGATTTATATTGGTAATATCATATCAGTGGTCAAGATTGTGCCACGTCGCCGGATGAAAAAGGGATTTGATGTATTTTCCTCATCCTGAAAGTGAATCTGATACAATATCTTATTTCCCAATTCCCGCTCGACTAAACCCTAACCCAACTCTCTCTTCTTCATCCTCTCACTGAAACCGGCGGCCCTCTTTCAATCCCATCCGTTCTCCTCCAATCCGGCTGGTAGAACACGTTCACACTTCACCGTTCTCCTCCAATTTACAATACACTTCACACTCTCACGGCCCAAATACCCAACAATCTTAAGGCAGTCGAAGAAACCCTAGTTTCTTCACCTTCACCGTCATAGCCGCACACACTGATTGAGTTTTGCTTTGAGTAAATTGCTTTGAGTAAATTGATGAGGAGGCTGTGAACTTGATTAAATTTGGTGAAGGAAGGTAAGGGCTTATGCTATTGTCTTTGAAAGTTATATTCATTGGCGTCATTTTTTACTTTCTTGGCATGCTTGAAGTCTGTATTTATGAAGATTTAGTTCAATTGTCTTCTGTATGCAACCTTATCTGCTTTGGAAGGAGCCCCATCGTGTAATTGAAGTCTGTATTTATGAAAGTTTAATTTCTGTATGCAATTCTCTTCTGTCATAGAAGTGCCTTTTTGTTTTGCAGTGTGAATTGTAGTTGTTATTCTTAATGGTAAGTACACACTTAGACATAGTTGATAGTTATGTATATCTTTATTGAGAATCATTTGTGTATAATGATGATGATGTTTGAGATTGGTTATAGTTGGTTAGGTTCACATAAGGATATAAACACTCAAATAAAATCTTAGATAGTAATGGATACTTCTAATAAGGATAACTGTGAATCTGTGATATAAATTCATAGAAAGGGGATTTTAATTTAACCAGCCTTCAAGCTCTCAAGATGCAATAAGGATGCTTGAATTTTATGTTATCTTTGGTTTATCGCTGGATTAATTTCTTATCGTTGGTTTATCGCTGGATTATTTGATGTTGCACTTATTGTTTCGCACATTTCTTCAATTTCAGCGTCATGAAATCCAATCCATCTTATACCAAATGCCATTGATGTATTCAAAACTGACCTAAGGACTTGAAATTTACCCAACCAAATGTGTTCCTAATTATGAATAACATTGCAAGCTTCTTCCATGTACATGAACTTACTTTTTCCATATTATTACTTTTTAGGTTTTAGTCTGAATGTTTGATTAATGCTTATGGGTTTTGAATTTCTTCTGGGTTTCATCTTGATCGTCCCTATGTTTTATCCGTTGTGAAATACTTGCAATTGATATTCTGATAGTGACTTGTAATTCAACTGTAAATCTCCAAATGATAGTGACTTTTGCATCTGTTTTCTTGTTTGGGTTGAAATTGTAAGTTTTTGTATAGAAAACGGCTGATATTCATGGTTAGCTTTATCAAATGGACCCCTGTAAGTTGTTCATATGTTGTTCCTATGTTGAAATGGTTGCAACTGTCAAGTTTTTGTAAGTTGTTCATCTGTTGAACCCTTGTTTTAGTGTTTTTAGTTAGCTTTATCAAATGGACCAAAATTGGCATCATTTTCTTTGTTATTGGTCATACCACTATGGTTTTTGCTTCAAAATTCACAATCATATATTGGATCTGAATATTCTAACGTAAATGTTTTTGCTTCTATCGGACACAATTTTCACAGTATCACGAAGAAACAAATTTGTTGATGATGGATCAAGGAGAGCTGTGATCTGCTCATTGTACTGAAAAAATATTCAAATATTGTTGGTGTCATTCCTCTATGGGAACTATGCGTAAACTCATCGGACCATACCCAGGATTCGGAGGCTTACTTGCACTCTTAGTTGGTGTAGTCTGAGTTGAAGTAGTCTCAGAATACCCGCTATAAGTCCTCCAAGCAGTTTTTCTTTGTCACTCATTTTTAATAGCTTATTATTCAGAGAAGTATAAGATAGTTTGTAATTGTATTAGTAATCTTGAATACATATTAATGTATAATTTTGTTCAAACAATGTTCAATACTTCTTTTGAAATTAGAAGATGGGATTAAATTTGTTCAATCTCTAATTCTTAATTGTAGGAAGATGAATTTTAATGAGGCAAATGAAGCTAATGGTTTTCAATTTGACAATATTTCGAACACGGGTAATTTGTTAATCTAATGGTTCAAGTACCTTATATGTTGTGTACTTTATCATTCTTTTGCATTGTGTTCAATATTGAGATAAATTACTAGCATGTATATTATTTTTGTTGAAATTAACAGCGTTTGAAGAGTTACAAACTAGTGTATCCACTCCAAGGAATGTGAACCCGAACCCTAGACAAGTTGTCCAACGTCCTATTCGTCCACCAAAGCGTGCAAAAACTAGTAGAGGAAGAGGTGGAATTTCTTTAGCTGGAGGTCGAAGGCGAACTAAAACTGAGTTTCAGGAGGATATTGAAGGACTTGGAAAGCGTACCTCACCAGTTTGGGATCATTTTACCATAGTGGCCGAGAAGGATGATAACAATGTTGTTATTTCATTACATGCTGTTTGTCGCCATTGTAAGAATACTGATTATAGAGCCGAAGGTCACTATGGAACCTCTAATTGTAGAAATCACCTCAAGACTTGTGAACCTTACCAAGAATGGCTTGCTAACAATGGTGAAGAATATATCTAGATCCACAATCACTAGATGGTGCATGAGGAAAAACTCTAAGTTAAGGAAAATGTTATTTGAAACTTTGAAGGATTTAGATACCAAGGTGTCTTTGACATGTGACATTTGGACAGCTTGCACATCTCGTGGATACTTGACTTTAACGGCTCATTATATTGACAAGGATTGGTGTTTGAAGTCGAAAGTTCTTAATTTTCGTCATTTCCCTCCCCCACACACTGGTCATGCGATTTTTGAGCTTGTTTGATCAAGGATTGGGGTCTTGAATCAAAGGTTATGTGCATGACTGTTGACAACGCAACCAATAATGATTCCATGATCCCCTTGTTACAAGAATGTTTAAATGGCCATTCGTCTTTTCCATGTGATGGTGCACATTTTCATATTCGTTGTGCGACCCACATTTTAAATTTGATTGTTAAAGATGGATTAAAAGCAATTGATCCTGCTGTCAAACTTGTGCGCGATAATGTCAAGTACATTGATTCATCCGAGGCAAGGATGATTAGGTTTAGAGATTTTGTATCTCAGTTGGAAAAACCTTCTTCGCTGAAATTGTGGTTGGATGTTGTAACGAGATGGAACTCTACATACTTAATGTTGAAGCGAGCTCTTGACTATAGAGTTGCGGTGAATCGCTTTGGTAGTACTGAGCCTGACTACACCTTAAAGCTCACTGATCGTGAGTGGGAATCTGTTGAAAACATGGCTTCTATTCTTCAACCTTTCTATGAAATGACCAATCTTTTTTCTGGGTCAGATTATCCCACTGCAAATCTGTATTTTGAACAAGTTTGTAAGGCAAAGTACCACCTACGACGTGCTTGTGAAAGTGAGGATACCTGCATTAGAGGGATGGGAAATGAGATGTTTGAGAAGTTAGAGAAATATTGGGGCGAGTCCTCTTTAATTTTGTCTATTGCTGCGGTGTTTGACCCTAGGCATAAGATTCCATTTCTAAAACATCATTTTAGAAAGGTTTATCAATCTGAGGATGAGGTTTATCAACAAATTGTGAGGGTTCGCTCTGGACTTGTCAATCTTTTCAATGATTACAAGTCTACAATTACTTTATCGACTAAAACTCATCAAGCTTCTACTTCTGAAAATGTCGCATCAGTTGGTTCATGCTCTCGTGATTCTGATGGCTATGAGGTATGTATTATTTAATTTTAAACTCCTTTTAACAATATATTTATTATTATTACTATTAATAAGTTTCATATGTTTTATTGTTTGTTTACAGAGTTTTGAAAGTTCTCAAGAACTACTTTTTTCTTCAAATATTTTATCGGAAGTGGAAAAATACCTTGAATCACCTTTGCACATGCATGGTGATTCGAAGTTTGATATTTTGTTGTATTGGAAAGACCAACAAACTACATACCCAATTATGTCTAAAATAGCTAAAGACATATTGGCTATTCCAATAACCACAGTTGCATCCGAATCAACTTTTTCTATGGGAGGAAGAATTTTGAATAGATGGAGAGCATCCCTTTTATCAAGACATGTTGAAGCCTTGATTTTAACTCGTAATTGGTTGTTTGGATATGAAGAAGAATCTGATGAAGTAGGATTAGTTGTTGGCAGTGACTTAGTCCCCGATGCAGAATCGCATGCTAAGGGAGATCAGGGTCCAAGTGGATCCTCATCTTCAGAATCTGGTACGTATTTTACTTTTTAAATAAATTTTAGTTAATTATCATTCTATTATAACTCCTGTTTCGTGTACTTTATGTACTCAGTTATGGTTTATTCACTTGATTGTTGCCATGCAAAAGATGTTGGTTCTTATGGATCTGATTGTGGCTCAAATTGAAACACGGAATCTGGACGCAAGTAATTTAACCTTACAAGTCACATGGAAACTTGATAATCGTTGGGTTGGGTGAATGTTATCCATGAGTCTTAGTCTTATAGGCAACTTTCTAATAGCCTTGTTTACTTGAGATTAGGCAATTAGAAATGTTTCCTTAGCTATGATTCATGTTGGTAGCTTGCTGAACATGCGGTGTTTGTTGACCTTGAGAGGCATTACAATGATCTCACCCGACATGTGATACATATTCTGGTAGCAAAATTTTAGGTGTTTCTTTTTTGTATCTTTCTTATAAGAATGAATTACTTTCTTTTAATACTTTTTTTGTTTGTTTTTTGTTCAAGATTGAAATATGGTACCACAAGCAAAGCAGCAGTACGTGAGAGATTTTATGGTGGATATGTAACTATATATAGTTGCTGATTGAAAATTAATTTTTGGGGTTAAAAACTTGATATTTGTAAATTTACATTAGGTGGATTTATAAGTGATGGATGTAAATTTTTGGGGTAAAAAACTTGATATTTGTATATGTTAATTTGGTGGATGTATAAGTGATGGATGTAAATTTTTGGGGTTAAAAACTTAATTTTTGTAAATTTATATTTGGTGGATGTATAAGTGATGAATGTAAATTTTTGGGGCTTAAAGCTTGAAGAATTGGTAAAATCTTATTGGTTTATAATTGATTTGCTAAAATATTTATATATAATCTTGTTTACAATCTTTCAATATTAGAAATTAGTTTCAAATATTCAAAAAATCATAATTAGAAAACTGAAATTGGACCTAATTTGCTAAAATTAGGTGAAAAATTGATTCGGATTTGTAACAGTTCGATTAACAATCGGTTCGGGTTGGTATCAGTTCGGGTAAAAAACAGTTCGATTAACAATCGGTTCGGGTTAAAAACAGTTCGATCTTAATCGGTTTTAGTCAGGTTGCATTCGGTTACGTGCATAATTCGGGTCGGATTTGACTCGGGTCGATCACTGTTCAGCTCGGGTAACATCGGTTAAGGTTTATATGTCGGTTATAAAATTCGGTTGCAGTTCGAGTTCGATTTTGTCATTTTCGGTTATTAAACGGTTCGAGTGAAGTATCGGTTCGGGTAATTGCGGTTCGGTAAACCTAAAAAACTTACATTTTTTCGGGTCGGATAATTTTCGGTTCCGGGTCGGGTTTGTTTTGAACAGCTCTAAGTATGCTGTTCGTAGTTACTAACTACGAACATGTCAAAACAGGTTAGTAAAGTATTTTCTCAAGTTCTTTTACATTTTTATGACACAATTGAGGAAGAAAATAAAGAATGTAACAGATAATATCACATAAAAAACCTTAATAGCTAATTAGTGAAAGAAGTTGCAACTATATATATTTCTTTTGTAATTTTTCAATTTACTATGTATAATATTTCTTTTCAAATTGTGCGTCTACATGATGAGTTGAAACTATTATATAATACATAATATTTAGTTAAAAATATTCTTTTATATATTTGCTTTGTACCACCCATTTTGTTTCAATTTCTATTTTGAGTGGCATTACTTATTTTGCTTCATTCCTTATTAAGAAATGAACCTTATTAAATTCTTTTTCAAACTGATTTACATATTTTAATCATGTTTAAAATCATTTACCAAACTCAATCTTTCTTCTCATTTATTACCAACTTTTCATATTTTTTGAAACTCATTCATTTTCTCTTTGAGACAGTTTAATTGGTACAAGAACAATGTGTAATTTTATAAACTTGTACTCTCTTCATCACACTCATTTTGCGTCAATTATCATTTTGATTCATTCCACTTATTTTGTATTATTTCTATTTTTGGACTATATGATCCACTAATTTTTTTTAATCCAACCTATACATTTTAACTTTTTTTAATTTCATCCACATATTTATATGTCTCTCTATATTTATTATCAATATTTAATCTTTTTTTTTTTTTAAATTACAAATTTTTTTATGTGCTCTTAAATGGGATAGAAAGAATATATAAAACCCTACGCAAAATCTTAATTCCCACTATATAATTGATTGGATCGCGTAGGGGATGACATATGGTACATCCCCAATTGCCCACATAATTAGATCCTTAATAAAATACTTACGACTTTAAGATCCGAATATGCGACATCCTTCCGACCTCATTGATTACGTGGGAATTGTTACTATTAAAGTAGCATGTTTTGGTTTCATCACGTTAAAATGAACAATAGTACTGTATATGTGGAGTTGAGCAAGTACGGAGTCATTTCTTTATTATTATTGACTTAAGTATCAGAGGTGATTTCTAGAGGTAACTCTTTGGGTTAGCTTACATGTGCTCGTTTTGCAATCATTTTGCGGTGTTCTTATTTGAAGAAAGTGTATATAAAAATGACAAACTTTATCGGTATAATCATTATCATACTCAGGCTTGGGTTTGAATTTTTTAAAGGGCCTAGGGTGAAAGATGAAAAATGGGCCCATAACTTTTATTTAAAACATAATTTTATAAAAATTAATTTTTATAATATCTAAAAAAAAAAATTGTTTACATTAATATTATATTAAAAATCAAATTGAATGTGTTCTAAAAGCATTTTACGATATAATATCACTGATAATTGTATCTATATCAAGAAATTCTAGCATATCTTTCTCAATGGAAAGAATTGCAAGATCGTTTAAGCATTCTTGTGAAATTAAAATTCTTAAGTCTTTTAGCATCTTTAATTTTGAAAAACTTCTCTTAGACAAGAGCAGTTAATAAGATTTGACAAATAATTTAAACATCAACAAAACAATTAGCTGTTTTGAAAAGTTCTAAACATGCTGATCTTGTACCATTGCCATCTAATGACTTCAAATTATTTGAATCACATAAAAATTCAAAAATACTTTGAATGATACTTAGTGGCTCAAACCTTTTATTAAAATGTAATGGTCATATCTAGAATCATATCTACAAAAACTATAAAGTAATTTACTTGCAAATCTTCCTCTGGTAATTGTATCACTTCTTCATGATCACGTTGATCAAATTGTCTTTTTTCTTGAATGCAATGCTTGGTTGGAAAATTTGTCAACCCCTATCTCTAAAGCAATAGTTTTTGCAGGATCTAAAATAGGAACAAACTATTCTTCTCAATACTTCTCAGAATCTTTCATGGCATTATTTATATGGTTGATTGCAACATTGATAGTGTTGGACTTAGATTGTAGTTTCTTACTCACCATGTCAACATAAAATCAAACATCGTACCAAATAACTAAACAAAGCAAAAACTCAAATTTATTTATAGATTTTACCAAAGTCCAACATGACTCTTTGTCATCAATTCTTCTTTAGAATTATGCATCTTCAATATAGCAAGCTTTACTCAAGGGGAAAAAAATTTAATTGCTTTGAAACTTTTGATCCCACTCACATAAAGTGTATTAGACAAAAAGTTGGTTGTCAATCCAAATCCAAGAGCATTGTCAATAGAACCTTCCACCTTTTTAGTAAAGCTAGTGATCAATGTTTATATGCTTTGCACAACCCCAATAAATGAAGTACCTTAAATACATGATTCTACCATATTACATAGCACATGATTAAGATTATGACGCGCACAAGACAAAAACCTACCTTTCATGTTTGAACCATTATCATAACCTTGAATCGGCGCATCAAACACATCAAGATTAATAGACTTCAATACTTTTAATAAGTCATTCTAAAGTCTCCAGTTAGATGTCATAACTTGAAAAAACACTAAAAAAACACTTTTCCACCATTATTTTGTCATTTGACATATTCATGCATCCAAACTACTAGATTCATTTGTTCTTTTTGACTTGCATCTAAGGTACAGTCAAGAATCATTGAGAAGTACTTTGTTTCCTTAATAACCTTTGATATAGAACTTTTCACATTGTATCCCAAATGAGAAATCAGTTTATCCTAAATTCTATGACCAAGCTAGTAATGATGAATTTCTCTATTTTTTATTTGTTGAATATGATCTTGCATTACTAAATAAAATTTAGCAATCATCTCTATAATTGCTACGAAACTAACTTTACAAATTCAAAATGAGTTCTCATTAGATTTACGGAAAGGTATATTATAATCAGCTAAAAGTTTCCACGACATAAAATATTCTTTTTAAAACTTGTCTCCGTTGCTCTTTCTTTCTCATACTTTCTGTTGCAATGTGTCGTCAATTGTTTCATTCTTTTTTAGTCTAACACATAATTCTTTCCAAGAACTCATATTAACCATATGTTGAAGGCCATGTTGTTCGAGCCTCTCGCTAAGATGCTTTCGAATTTCAATCTTTGAATTTGATTCTAGCTAAAAAATGTTTAATTTTGGGAAATGAGGAAAATTATTGATTTATTTGTGGAATGAAATAGGATATTTATTGCTGATATCAATTTATTACCTTGGGTTGGTCGTTTTAGTTTTCAGTAACATATTACTTTTTGTTTTTCATTTTGTCTTTTGTTAATATGAAGATATAACAATTTTTGTGAGTGAGCCTTGAGCAAAAGGTCCACTTTGACCCCTTTAAGGGTCAATGTGTAACCACCTCGAATTATGAAGGCAAACATTAATTGAAATTTAGTATTAATCAAGCGGAAGCTTACTTTTGCCAACACAATTAAGGGGTTACTTAAAGGTCAAACCAATATCCAAGTATAATACTTGAACCAAACCAAAGCAATACAACGGAAGTTTAACTGTCCAAAATATAGGAAAATTACAACCAAATCGAAATAAGTCCAAAGTTCAAATTACATCCGTAAAATAGTCTAAATCTAAACTAATAGTTTCTCAAATACAATAAAGAGATCTAAACAAAAGGGGAGTCATACTCCAACTCGGGTTCATCTTCCGCTCGCATATCCATTCTCTGTCGAGGTGCCATAGGAGTTTACTCTAAAAACAAAACCATTGGAAAAAGATACAAAGCACAGTATCAGCAAAAAGGCTGAGTATAAACACACTAGTGTGTGTCAAACAAGTTATTAAAACCTTTTTTTTATTTGAGTAAATTCATTTTGAAATATGCTTTTTCATTTGATAAATCATATTATCATTCAAACCCAATTCAATAGCTCTATAGTCATTTCAAATTCTCATTTTTCATCATCCATAAGATCTCAATGGATCCAAATCAATTTCAAACTCATATCATAAGTTTACATGTGTACTCTGTAATTCATCATGTGACTCGTTTGGTAGTCGGTCTACAGTCCGCGACATGTCCGACAAGTGTAACACAATGGTATTGTGAACAATACGCGCTCAGCATTGGTGAGCCGTTTAATCATGCACACAACATTTGCTGTGGCATATGTACCCACCATTTAGGCTAAAACATTTTTGTATAAAATATATATCTTGTAATTTTAATAGCATTTGAAAGTCAAATATATTAACTTTTCCATATGATAAACATCTTTTATTTGCACATACTAAAACATACTTTATTTGCTACTTAGCAAAATCAAATTCCCACATGGGTAAAACATGCTTAGCATAATCATATCATCAAACATAACCTTTGTATTATATTGGGGCATCGCTAGCATGTATGGAAATGCACCGTAACAAATAGTGATTAAAGTTCAATACGATTTTTCAAGGAAATCACTAAAATGTTTCGTTTCAATCCTTCTTAAAGTAAATATAACTTGAAAGTGTTTTGAAATTCATTCAAAACAACTAGAATATGATTCATAAGTCTATAAAATCATTATGACAGAAGATTTCATGATTTCATAAAACACTATTTTCTTAAATACGAGATAGTTTTGCCGGTAATAAAATCGATAATTGATTTACAAAATACATATTAATTCTCCAATAAGGCCCGAATTAATCAAGTCATTATGATACCTTATTTAAAATGAATTTAAGGTTGTCCCATCAGATTATAATTGGTTATGCGAATTTATAACGATCTTACAATTATTTTCGACAATTTAGGTATTTACCGTTATTTAAATGGTGTCTTAAATCCGTAAAATTTATAAACCATCTAAGTTAAACTTATTTTATACTATGAGGCAGTAGGTTATTAATATAATTATAAATTTTTGATATAGGTCTATTTTTATCCAAATTTAATTAACAATATTACACCTTTTAATAAATAAACATTTTCTATTAATTTGATAAATTAGTAAATAATTAATAATTTATTTTATAAAATTATACCAAAGTCCTAGAAGTTATATAATGTTTTTATTAGTCCATTTGAACTTATAAAAGTCATGTATGATATTTTATTATTTTGTATAGACATTTTATCGATAAATAGAACAAAATAGGTTTAAAATTATTTGAGTTCGAATAAAATATTATAAAAATTATATGATTTTTCATAATATATTTTAAGGGGTATAAAATTTTAAATAACCATTAAAAATCATGTGGGGTATTTTTTATAATTAATATCGTTATTTTACCGATAAACCGAATAAAATTTATTTAAGTCCATATATGGTCACGAAAATCCATATAAGGTCACGAAAATCCATATAAATTTTTGAACATGTATCTATTGTTTATATAAGTGTCTCATAAAAGTTTCATGTCCAAAAGACATTATTTAGTATTTATTTTATATTTTACTGTTTTCAAACTTACCGATTATTAATAACCAAGTAAAAATTATTAAGGTCCATAAATGTCAACAAAACCTTCCCAAACTTTTACCAATTTTACCTACTGTCCGTATGAGTATGTGATAAAAATTTCAAGTCCATATGTCTTTGTTTGGTAATTATTTTATATTTTACCATTTTACAATTTATCGTTAAACAATTTAACGATTATTCAAAAATTATGAAAAAATTTCAAACTAAATATATTCTAGAAAAATCTTGTTAGAGACATTATAACATGTTTTTATTGATTATTTTTTATGATGAAGAGTTCATCTAATACCAGGTTTTATAATAAGAGTATTTAACACCTTAAAATCCATTAAAATATCAATTTAATGAATAATCTCAACAAAAAGTATCCAAGAAATTTTCTTAACACATAGCTACTGGAAATTTCTTTTAAAATGAATTTCAAATATTTTCAAAGTTCATATAATCATTTCCATCGCAATAAGTTTCACAAAGTAGTGTTAAACATGCCTTTAAACATACAATAATTTGTAAAATCAACATGCATGATGCCCACTATAATAAAACATGTAATAAATTATTCCATACTCAAATTTATCATTTTGACATCATTTTTCAAGATTTTAGAACTTCTCTTTGGGAATTTTAATTTTTTAAAAACAAGTTTATACACAAACTTTCCCAACTTGTTCTTAAATCCTTTAAAAATCACTCCATGTGACATACCTCGACTCCAAGCCTATATAATTATTCCGTAAGCTCCCACGTAAGCTCCTACGCGTACTTAGAAGTGGTTCTAACTTCGGGTCCTTGCCCTTCAAGTCTCAACTCTAACTCTTCAACTAAACATATTGCATTCATCCATCAATAATAATTTTGGATTTCTAACATGCACTTAACTTTTCCTAGTTAGAGTTGTTAGACTAATACTTGTGATGATTTAACATATTTGGAGTATACTTATTATGTTGAGCAACATACTTAGTTAAGTCCCATAATTTTACTTGAATCCTTTAAGTAACAAAATTTATATGTTTGTGGAAATACATCTTCTTACTTTCTATTATGGTCGATTTTTATAGATTTATAAGTGATGATTTTCTTAGTTTAGAGATAAAATACTCATTTTATAATGATCTTAGTTTATAGAAAGATTCATGTAAAAAAAATGTTTTACAAGAACAAGTTTTAACAAAAACTAGTGGAATAAAGAAATGAACATAACTTACTCTATACTTGGTGGATTTATTCAAGTTTGGTGTCTACGGAAAACTCTTAAGATGAAGATTATTTTTATGGGAGATTTGAATTATAAACATAAATTTTCAGAAGTTTTAGATGGTTTTTGAAAAAGATTTGATGAGAAAAGAAGGTGTTTTTGCTAGGAATTGTAAGATTGAACTTCTATTGTGCTTATGGATGAATTTAGGAGTAAAATTAAGAGTGAAAGAAGGTTGATGGAACTGAAAATCTGGACAACAAATATGTCTTGATTTATCATGTTTGCATGCTTGTTATGATGGTGTTTTTGGGTAAGAACAAAAGGGGCTTTGGGTAGAGAGTTTTGTGGAGTGTGTAAGTGGGTTTTGGGGCTAAAAGAGGGGTAGTATGGCAGCTAGGGGCTGCTGATTTGAGGTGATTTCTATCCTAAATTTGGACAAATATGGTGTAAGAAAGGTTTATCTAAGATAGTTTAAGGTTTGGGTAAAAATTGTTGTACATGTAACAAGTTATGTAACTTGTACTTCATGTTTAAAAATCACTTGTATGTGTATGAAATATTTAATTTATTCTCAACATGGGTAAATAATGTTTTCGGGTAAGTATTATAATTATCCCGAAATGTTATGGTAGTTGCTCAACTTTAAGTTTTACCTCCAAAGTTTACGTTACTTGTTACACTTCATAACTACGTTACGAGTTGACAAATTTCTAATCATCATAGAAAATTTTCAAATTATTACCATCACTAATTAAAATTTAATTAGTAATGAACCAATATATATAAAAAAAATTAGGCGCTAAAAACGACTAATGAAATCTCATTAATAATACAACTGTTTCACAATGTGATCATTCTTAACCCTAGCACAAGTCTAATTTATGTTCCGGTAAACTACATTGAATTAGTTATTTTATTTTTTATTTATATATATTAAATATAATTGGTTTGAAGCGTAAAAGTAATTAAAAAGTTTTATCTAATGAATAAGAAAAAAAATAATTAAAAAATATAAATAGCTCATCAAATACTCCCTCTATTTATCCTTAATGTTCTCGTTCTGAAATAGAATGTTCTTATCCTTATCCTTAATATACTTTACTACTACTACATCATTAGTTTTTGCTTCCCTCCACTTTCCATCCTATATATATATATGCTTCTATCTTTTTCTCCTTCTTTAGAATTTAGTTTGTCAAACAGGTCTTTAAAAGCTTTTAATTTTACCTTGCAAATTGTTACATCTATCTTGGCTTTGTTTTCCTTATACATGGCTAAGTTTTCCTTATTCTTGCATTTTTCTAATGCAAGATATCATTTTTTTTCTTTTTCTTGATAATAGTTTTGGCCTTCTCATTCCAACACGTTGAATTCTTCTTTACCATGAAATTACTCCCGATTCTTCGAAAGTCTCCTTATTTTTTTGAGTGATGTAAGTTTTTAATTTGATCAAAGTATTTCCTATCTAAAAAATACTCGCTTCACTCTCGTTGGTTCTTTCCATCTACTATTTTTACAACGTGCAAAATAATTTTTAAGCCTCAATATCTCTAATATGTATCATAAAAAATTATAAAAATTGTATAATAAAAGTCTATACATCAAGATGAATCTAACTTATCTCTAACTAATATATTTTATCTTTATACATCTACCAACAACTTTATTGATTCATACTAAACGTGTAACACTCTAAATGGAAACAACATTAGAGAACACAAGGAGTTATCTCATTGTTAATATGATAAACATTACTCTCTTCTTTATGAATTAAAAGTCTTTTGCATTTTAGCTTGTCAAAAGTTACAAAAATGTATATACTGAGGTGGATATGCGGCCACACAATGATGGAAATCAGGAACCATGAGTTTATAGAGATGTTAGGGGTTGCCCCTTTTCCTGCAAAGAGGCGTGAGATCATGTTGAGATAGTTTTACATGTGCAGAGAAAGGCTTATAACGCCCCTGTGAGAAAAATTAAAAGCATTATAGTGAAGGGTAAAAGAAATCGAAGAAGATCTAGGAGATTATGGGAGGAACAGATAAAAAAGAATTTTCATGAGTTACATCTATCTAAGGACCTGACAAGGGATAAAGGTAGATGAAAACGTCTTATTCGTGTATCAGACTATTGATAGATTCACCCTATATGTTGTTGTTCTTGTTCCTTATTTTTCATATATCGATCTTTTCTTTGTTATTCTTTAGCTAGTTTGTTACTTCCATTTATATGTTTTTAGATTTATTTGTTAATTATTGTTTAGGGTCAAGCTTATGAGGTAAGATGCAGCCATGCAAATTTACGAGTAATTGTAAAAAACAACTTTTCTAAGGATCTTTCTAGAGTCAATGGACTCTTTGACCGTATCTTTCTAATGAGTATTGGTTGTCATCTTTCTATGGGGGATACAATAAATATGATAATAATGACATCCAATTTACTCAATTATACGTACATTTTTTCTCCTATTTTTTTGACTATAATTCATACCCTCTCTTTAACATTATCCACAAACTTATTTTTTCTTCATCGGAATCGAGTATTTCTAAGATCCATAAATCCATAAACCACAAAATAACTTTGATTTAGCATCTGAGTTCCGTACGTCTGGGGAAAAGTAGAGGAATAAAGACAATATTTAAAACAACTTATAAAAATGGAGTCGACCATCATTCATTTGGATCCGAAGTACACACCAATTAATTGGGTCCCAACTCCAACTCCAACCCCAAATTCTTTCTCGACATCAATCATCACATTGAACCATTTATAGGTTCGTCAACAACCACACAATAATTTGTTCGCTTTTGCCACGCTTTTTATTTTACTTCATCATCCAAATATCAATAATTTGACAAATCCATGGTACAACTTTAGAAGTCATAAGTCACAATTAGAGTTAAGTTTGCTCCCTTTCCAACTCATAGCTCATAACATGGGTAAAATCTACTGAAAATACAAATTAAATTAGAGAATAAGATAATAAATTTATAGAAATGTAACAAATTTATAAAGGTGTTGATTGTTTTTTGTTATTATTATTACTGAAGATCTTTTACATAGAACCTTTGACCTTGTTAACATGAAAAAAAAAAATCATATTTACTAATTATTATTTAAAAAAAAAATTCGAAAGATTTCAAAAAAGTAAACACTATAGAGAAAATTTAATTAAACAACTTTTAATATTGTGTTTTAATTTCTCGAATCAACAAAAATATAATTGTGTTTTGATTTATTATTAGTCATTTCAAAACTTTGAATTAAATTGCAAGAATAAATACTTATTATTTTTAACATATCTTAAAATTGTTTTTTTTGAAAGAAACATCTTAAAACAATCTTAAAATTATTTTAGTACAATTTGGTTCATTTTCAGTATAAAAAATAAATTTTGGTCTAGATTTTCTAATATTTATAATCTCACATCTCACTATTTGTTAATATATTAAGTTTAAAATATTACTATATATCTCTAATGAACAGTTCAATCATAATTTTAAGAATGGAAATGATAAGTTCCAATTGATTTTTTATATTAATTTTTTAATAAAACTATTTTTTTCGATGTTGAAATAAATCCAATTATTGTTCCTAATTATTTGACTTTATGGAGAAGCTTTAAATTTAGTTATAAATGATAGGATAGTTTATGTTTAACAAATATATCTAATAGATAAATTTATTTAAAAATAAGCAATATATGATTTTATTTTTAGTAAATAAAGCAAAAATTTATTTATTATTAATAATTTTTTTTTTCAAAATGTAACGATACTTTTTAGCACTTTATTTGAAATAACGTTTCAATATCCTAAATAGATTGTTGTGTTTAATGTTTTCATTTAAGTGTTTAAAATCTATTAGTGTATTGAAATCAATTATTTATGTAGATAATTTTCATGGTCTACATATACTACTTCTAAGATTTGAATTATTGATCATTCAATCACAAAATGACACCTAAACTATTAAGTCAATAGTTTTATAATTATATATTTACAATTCAATAAATTTATTTTTACGATAATTTTTTGTGTATTTGGTTAATGACGAATAAATAATACCTAATAGCTGATTATAAGCGATTTAACTAGTTGATTTTTTTCAAATAGTTTGACCATTATTATATATTGAAAACCAAATTAGCTATTTTATGGAACATCTCCTTTATTTTTTTACTATGTATTGAAAATAGACCTATTTAAATGTAATTCGACCCGAAATCGAAAGTTATTTAGCCCAAAAATGTATTTCTTTTTTAGGCTTATCGAACCGACATTATCTGAACCGAAGTTGCACCCGAATCGATTGACAACAAAAAATGAAAAAACTGAACCTGAACTGCGACTGATTTTTATAACCGAGATTACCCGAACCTAACAGTGATCGAACCGAGTCATATCCGACCGAATCATGCTCGAAACCGAACTTGATCCGGCTAAAACCGACTTAACCCGAATCAATTTTTAATCGAACTGTTGTAAACCTGAACTAATTTTTAACATAGAACTATGATCAACTCATAGTCAATCATCTTATTAGTTAATCTAATAAAAGTGATTAATAGAATTTTAATTTTAATTTACAGTCAAATAAGTAAAAGTAATAAAGTAATAATCACTAATTGATTTGCATTTTAACTAGTTCCCTTACGTAAAGAGACTCTTGTCACCAATTAAAAAATGACTAGCATTTTAATGTGACATTGACTCGATCGATAGTAATTAGTAACTCGTAGCCAAATTCTACTTGAAAAAAAAATACCCGGACCCGATTTGAACCCGATAAAACCATACCAATTATTAACCGATGACAACCCGAGACCAATTGACACTCGACTAGAACTTCAATCGATACCGAACCGATGCAAACCCGATAGCTCGAATAACTGATCTTCAACTGAACCGTGACTAACCGCGACCCGAGAGCGATCCATCGTAACACGTATCCGAAAAATAATTGATTCTAAATTCAACCGAACTGAATGACACCCGTCCGAAACCGACCCGATCACCCGAATGAATACCTCTAATTGAAAGCAAATTGTATATCTAGATCCACTTATGTTTTTCTTTTTATCATTCACTAGCCATCATTCGTCTCACCTTCCTTTCTTTCTCTTCTCATTCTCTTGTTTTTAAAATGTGGTTGAAGTTTGACTAGTTGGTAGGAACTTATAAACTCATTTTTCAAAACCAAGAAATTTCTCCCTATATCTTCTTTTCTCTACAACTCCAAAAATTTTTCTCCATTATTAGTTAATAAACCTAATAATAATAATGGAAGACATAGAAAGAGAAGAGAATCAAAAGGTCTTGAGAGTTTTAGAACTATTAAAACAAGCATCTCATGATTTACAATCAAACCCGAGTCCACAACCCACTGAGTCAAACTCGTCCGCCATTAAAGCTCTTCTTGAGCTTGAAACTGAATCAGACACAATCTTATCAGACCCAAATCTCACTCAACTTTCTAACCATCTATCATACCTCAAAACCCTAGTTGATAATCTCCAGAAAACTCGTGGGTATAGCTTAAGATCGTTTCTTAGAAGGCGAGCTTCGACTCACCAAATCGCCCGAGTTGCTGAAGCAATTGAGTCAGAGCTTCAAGCATGGATTGATCGTGAATTTATTGAGTCTCTTGTGAAAACTATTCGCGGGTTAGCGTTAGAATCGCCTAACTCGAACGAGGAAGACGAGTTAGTAAACTTATTGACTCAGTTCCAAGGCCGAGTTTCACAAGGGTTCAATCGCGAGTTGCAGGATTTAGTGCTGAAGGCTGGGATTTTCACCGAGTTAGAAACGATTCTCATAAACCCAACTCGATCAATTAAGCTAAGAGAAGAATGTGGTTATGTGATCGAAGGATTAATAAGATTTAACAAAAATGTTTTTGTGGGTCAAGTTTTGATGGGTCCAACAATCAAAGCCTTAATTTCAATGGGTTCAAGTTCTTCATTGCAAATTCTATGTTCTTTGATTAAAACAATCAAAAGTCCATTAGTTGATGAAATTGAATCAAACAAAGAAATCCCAACTATAATTGGATTCTTAAACTCAAATGATTTAACAATTCAAGTATTAGGGTTTGATTGCGTGCTGGAAATCGGATATTTCGGTCGAAAAGAGGCAATTGAAGCCATGATCAAAGAGGATATAGTGAAGAAATTGGTGGAATTGCAAAGATCAGAGCTTGGAGGAGACTTGATTGATGTAAAAGAAGAGAAAACAGAGGAAAACAGAGAAGAAACAGAGGAAAACAGGGGAAAACAATGGAGTAGAAAGAGTTATTTGGAAAGACATCCATTTGCAAGCTGTGTAGCAAGATTTGCAGTACAGTTAGAGGTTGGAGAAGGATTAAGACAAAGAGAAAAAAGAGGATTTAAGCAAGAAATTTTGAGATTAGTTAAGGAAGTATCTCTTAATGATGCTGAAGCTGCTACTATTCAAGCTGAAGTTTTGTGGGGTTCTTTTTCTTGATATTCATAGAAATTGAGATCGATTTTGCATATGGGGAGACTAAAAAGAACACATAATTTATGATATGTTTTGTAATAAAATTTTGTTTTTTTTCATATTTATGTTTTTGCCCTTGATTTGGGTTGTAGAATTTGGTGTATGTAATGTAATTTAGGGTGGTTGTAAAATAGATTTGTTTAATAAGCTAAATTTGATCATTTTTTATCAAGGAGAAACTGAAAAAAAAAAAATTCTGGGAATAGAGGGGAATTGGTATGTAAAGTTTGATAGTTTCTTATGTTTGGTAAATTGACATGCAAATCACTAGATGTATAAAATATAAGATGTGCTTCCCAACACCAGCGATAGCGTGGATGATGCAGTTGTAGTACCGCAATAAATCTGCCAAAATCATGAAATATCTCTTGATGTGAACGAAAATGCTATTTCATTTACACCTTCACAATACGGTAATATTAGTTTTCCAATGCAGCCAATAAGATTCGATGTCGCATTGTTTTTACATTATGACTATTAGTGATATTACCTTCAGCATATTTTTGTTCCACACACGAAATCTTACAGTCTATTTATGTGTCATGTTGTGTTGATACGAATACAACGGCCACACCTATTGTGATCGGCTAACATAGAGTCGACACATACAACCACAAATTCACAATGTGAACAGGCATAAAGCTGAGAAGTCAGGATCGTCTCTTGCTGTGGTCCTTGAATATGACCTTGTGGCTGACCAGTGACCACAAATAACACTAAACAAACCCAACTACATCATCAACATTACCCTTTTTGTTGTACTTCCATGTACTAATTATCGTCAAGGTTTGAAGAATAACAAAATCTCTTAACAGACTCAACACCTAAAACAATCAACATGACTGATCGTTGATAACAAATATTATACGCCTAGACCTAACAGTGCAACTAACTACATTTACTGAGTACTAATCCTGGTTTACACGCAATATTTTATTCTCGTTACAAGTCATTCTGAGTGTTGGAGTTGGACTTAGTAACTAAACTAAGAAAAAATTGAAACACAGACTGGAAGGAAGTTAAAAAAGTGCTCTAAACTTTCAGAGAGCACAACATTTACTGTTACAATGTAATCAAGTTTTAACTGAAACACCAACATTAATAAATGTATAAGATGATGTGATTACCTCCTGACTTCTACACTCATGCTCAAAATGGGGAATACCCTCCATGTACTATACAAACATCTACGATGTCTCGCTCAGATCTCGTCATAAACTAATATTGAATCTTACATCTATCTGGGACTTCTGGAAAACAAAAGACATAGCACGTTTATGCCTTTCTGCCAAAGAGCCCCTGTATCTCCAGGTCTAAGCAGGCCAAAGCAAGATAATATCATCCCACTTGAGCTTCACTAAGCTCTGATTTAGATTCCCTTTTTCGGCAAATGGCCCTTAGAATAGTAAATACCGCAATGAAAGCTATTTGAACATGCTCAGAGCTACACGTCTTGATAGAAATTTGCCCCATATTTTGGCTATTCATATTACCGTTAACAGACAATTTTACACCTCGGCATGGACGGAACTCAGACTCAAAACTTCCACCCAAGACCAACTCCTTGTTACAGGATAGAAAATTTACGGCCATGCTGACTTTATCATTCCTGATGGGGTAGTCTCTCCCTCTTAAAGTAGCTTCAAGGCTCCCACCACACGCAGCTTTCCCGCCACCCTCCATTCTACCAACATTTGCTGCAAACTTCAGCCTTTTGCCGATTAGAAGAGAGTCTTCAAGCTTAGTACCGATATAGTATTTGTTCTGGAATGATGTCATAGAAACTCCACAACCAGCAACATTATGCTTCACATTTCCTGTTTTTGCATGACTTCGCACAGTATAGATCATATCACTGCCAGATGACTGAATGCCAAGGCCTAAGGAGTATGTCGGGCCTCTGGGATCAGTATAGGCAGCAGCACACTCGGAGTGAATACTAAAATCATGCTTGTCCTTGCTCATTTGTCCAGAAACTGAAGCAGTTAAGTTCCTTCTGATTTCAAGAGCTGTTTCTAAGCTCACCCCATCAAAGCCCACATCATGGTCCCATCCTTGGGGATCCAACACAGGCCTCCAGAGCCATTGGTCACTCGACACAAAACCTCGATATCTATATACTGCAGAATCACAGTCAAAACTTGGAGGGATAGCAAAATCAGGCAGCTGTACAGCCTCTGGAGATACATCAGGAACATCTGTACTGTCGTCATTTGGCATGCTTTTATCCCCTAAAAGCTTTCTCTCTTTCCTCTTGCGTGACTCTTCCTTAAGTTGCTTCTTCAAAAATAAAATTTCCCGGTAATCCAGCTCATCCAGATAATCTTTCTTCTGAGAGTCACTCAACTTCGCAAATTGCAGTTTTGTCAGAATGCGTATAGGTGGTAACTGCTCATACTCATCGTCTTCATCATCTGAAAAAGAACGTTCATCAACTTCATCTGCTCCATCAGTCATTAGAGGGCGTTGACGGAGAAAAGATGAAAGCAGATGAGGCAGCAAAGGCAGCCGAGAGCTATTAGATGGCCCAAGTTCAATGCTGTTTTGGAGCCCCAAGAGGGAATTAGCATCACCAAGCACCTTAGTGCACGTGCACAGTAGTAGCAAATGTTGTTTCCAGTTCTGTCCATTTGGAAGTATTCTCTCCCCGGAGGTATTTTTCCTACAGTTGGTATGATTTTCAGCTAAAACTATAGGATTTTCGAGTTTGGTATCAGAAATAGCCAGCTGTATATATCGTTGCAGCAGGTCGGTGCAATGGGTTACATACGATTCATAATTGAGGGGAGACCCAGTGGGACCCTCGGGAGGTGCTGAACCAGCATTCGTCATGACAAGAATAGTGTTGAACCACAACGCAGAGCCAAAAACTTCTGTCATAAGCCTCAAGAGTGGGAAGTCATTATACCCCTTGCTCATGGTATCGAGCCGTTCAAGATACAGAACGACATCTGGTGGATTTTTCTTGACATATTTTTTTATGGAAAGCATAATTTTCTTGTTTCTTCTCATATTACGAGAAGAGGAAGGCCAGAAACCAGGAGTGTCAATAACTGTTATTTTAATGTCATTCACAGAACCAGTAACCTCTTGGATGCGATCCGTAGAAGGCTTGAAAGCATTAGTTCTTGCCTTTGTCTGATTGAAAAGAGTGTTTATTGTAGCACTTTTACCAACACCTGTCTTTCCCAAAACAAGTATCCTAAGAGAAAAATCAAGTGGGGGTCGCCGAGCAGCCTCCTGTTCTGCTGCTAAAGCCCTAGCTTTGTCACTTCTTAGGTTAATTCTATTCAAATCCGATTCCCCTGCTCTTATCAAAGTGGCCAAGTGGATACGATATAAAACTTTAGCCACAAGTATATCTTCTGGTGATTGATTGAGCCTTTGTACGATGCGGAAGAAATTAATTTGAAGAGCCTGAATCTTTGACAATGGATCCAACTTTTTCCCACCACTGATACAATAAGAGGAAACATCATCAACATGAACTTGCTGTGAAGACACTTCCATCGAGTTTTCTAGGCTGGTGCTGGAAGACTGCAATACATCAGCAGTTACTGTGCCATCATTTTGTCTGGACCCTGATAAACAGCAGGAGCAACATAAGAAAGCGACCCAAAACATATTAAAGTATAAGAATGCAGTCCCTACCCTAACAGCCAGTTTGGTAGGTGGTATTAAACGGTGGTAATGGAAATGAAAACTAGTGTAATTTTGGTTGAGAAATCTCTTGGCTACCTTGATGGCCATGCTTGTCCAACTTAAATCGACTCATTTTCTTCATAAAATTTATTCCAATGCATTACCATTGGGAGAGGTGATATTAGGTGGTAATAAATATTTGTAAACAAAAAACTTTTTTGTGATCAGTGTTTCATCATCATGGGAATGATATGGAACTTTTGATGAAATTTAACACTATAAAATCATTCCCATTACCACCATATAGTACCACTAACCAAACGGGCGTAAGAGCTAGTATGATTTGTTATAGTATCAAATTTGAAATTGATTATTCCAACTCCTTTTCATTTCACAAAACAATAACTATTCTTGACAAGCTTGAAATTCGTGTCGTTTCATAAAAAAAAGGGGGATTAAACAAGATACAGAAATCAACTTCTGTTGCACAGTAATATTTCCTAAAACCCAAACCTTGAGATAAAACATAATAGTTAAATATATCCACGAATCCCTACTTCCAACTGGATTTCGGAGAGTATTGAAATAAAAACGTGATAACATAAATATCAAGACTAAGGCAACTAATCCACATAGGTGATTAGTTTTTAATCTTTAATTTTTGGATACGACTTGGGTGTCCTAGGGTTGGAAGGGAAAGGGGCTCAGGGGTTGAAAATATAGCTCTTAAGCCACTTATTAATGCTCCACTTAAGAGAGTTCAACTTATCAGGCATACTATCAAAATAATAGTAGCAACATAAACGGATTGTCCGTGGCCTAACTGGTACTTTACATGTTGATGCACTCAGATTGAAACAACATAAGAAGCAACTATACAGAAATTGAGGTTTTGCCATATAAAAGTACAAATCAGCCGGAACAATAAAGCAGTGTGATAAAACCATGAGAACTACCTAATCCATACAGCTTTAACTAATTATACCAGCCACTACAATTCATTCTTATTTCTTCCACAGTCCCACCAAAACCAAGATAAGGGTACAACAAAAATTAATAACATACTTTCCCTTGACCTACAGATTCGGTAATTTTCATGCAACTTAAGTAGCTAAAAGTACAGATATTAAACTGAATACCCCAAAGGATTGTGGCTCATGGAGATAATTACTTAAAGCTATAAAAACTATGCATAGTACACCCAATGATGAGAACATTCTATGAAGCTAGTATGATCTAGGCACTTGAGAGATCAGAGAAAAGGGTTGGTACAAACACGGAGAGTAATTAACAGTGCTCAATTATTAATACTACAGGATAGCTTACTCAATTGCAATCTATCTAGTCAAGAAAGCAAAACCAGTTTCAAGAAAGATGTTTTCAATTAATATCTGATGAATTTTTCATACATATTACTTGCATACTAAGTTGTACCTGAAGAAGTAAACTCCTCATTCTTGGGTTCTTCCAGACGACTGGTGGACAAAGGCCTTAGCAGGACAAATGAACCCGAAACCAATTGAGCAAACACCCAATCCCTGATGCTCTTCATCTTCAAGAAGACATGAACTAGAAGTAAATAGGTAATTACAGAAAGAAGCACATGTGATCTAACAAGAGCCGCCTATAGTATACATGCATAAAATAGCTAAAAAGTAAAAAGCATAGACACTACATGGACGCGAAAAATGAAACAAACACCGCAATCAAGACAGATATGTCAGATACACTGACAGACAACCATTATCCTCTGTTACTCACTCTTTACTTCACCTCAAGTAACCGTGTCGTTTCGAACCCTTGACGCTCAAACATAGGCAGAACACTTGGTCATTTCAATTTTGATCCATATAAAGTTATAAATAAGCAAGCCAAATTAGACACTAGGACACAGATCCAAGTCGAACATGGGTGTATGAATCCGAGTAACAAAACTGTCATCAACTAACAAGAAGATCGCATATTCTTCTGTAGAAGCTCAGATAAAAAAAACTCATATTTTAGCAATTTAAGCCTCACAGATAACAGAGCTCGTACCGTAGGTATAGTCCACTAATTTAATTCAGCAATCACTATGAATAGTCACGACTCATGATTAGTTGCACAAATATCAAAACACATGTTAAAACACAATTAACACTGAATACTCATAATTTTAGACATCTAACAAGCACAACAACAATACCAAAGCCTTAAGATTGGCTCGACTACATGAACGAATGAACCAAGAAATAAGTCCTAGTAGACGACTACATGAAGTCACCCTTACACCGTATTTGGATAGCAAATTAAGAGAGAAAAAGAAAGGAAAGGAAGGGGAGGGGTAAGGTGGGAGAAAGCACATTTTTTGTGTAAAAAGAAAATGGGAGAAAAATGAGTGTTTCCCCTAAATCTTTTCACGTTGGGAAAGATTGTATTCTTAACAAAAATTGTCAATGTTTTCCTCCAAATCCCTCCCCTCCCTTTTTTTTTATACAAAAAAGGAATCCTCCATCCTTCCAAATCATTCCCCTTCCTTTCTCTCCATTTCTCTTTATACAAAGACAGTGTTAATGTCCCTGCAAAAAATCTACATCCAATTGTATGTATAAATATTACAACTAAAAACAAACCATCAAAGCTACATCTAGAAACTGAATAAGAGTCAGTTTTACAATAACATGCTCACGGTATTCCTTCAACTATGGCAGCAAATTAATGACAAACACAAAGTCACAAACCCATAATCATTCAATTTCAAAAAAATCATAATTAGCAGTCCACCCATCAATTCTATAGAGCTGGTGCATAATTTACAATCCAATTAAAATAAAAAAGATGAATAAATTACTTTACCTCATTCGAAATTCACCCAGCAAATAATCCTGCATATACAATGAGAAATCCTCCAATACACAATCAATTAACACCCAAATCATTGCAACAGTGTAAAAAAACCCAAATCATTGACCGCATTTGATGAATTTCAAACCACAAAAAATTAAATATGACTGATAAAACTGTTCTACACCTTACAAAGCAAAAAAGCCATATATTTGGTGATAAAACCCAAGCAAATAATAAACTTTTGGGTATTGTGAAAACACCAAGAAAAGACAAGGATAGATTTTATTGGCAATTTATGTGTCCTAGAAGGAAGAGAACAAACCCAAATTTGAGATTTGGAAAGTAAGAGAGAGAATGAGGAAGATAATGTGATTGTTGATCTTGGGTGTGTTTGGTTGGTGAGGATTGGGAATCCACAATTGCGAAGGGAGGGTGATGGATAATCATGATGGAATTTTGAGGGTCAGGCCTCGGGCCAAACTCGGCCCATGAGTTTACATTCCTTCCTTCTCTAATGAACTTGAATAGATTTGTTTTATTATTTTTTGGGCCGGGGAAATTAAATTTTTATGTACTCGTAATAGTTAGAATTGAACTTATGGAAAAAAAACACTCTTACCTACTAGGTCAACCAAAGATTATTAAGTAGATTTGTTAATAGAATTAGTCTTGTGAGAGACCGTCTCTTGATGAGTCGACCTTAAAATAAAAATCTCATGTGCTAATAATTGTAATTGGGCTATAACCTATATATGAGCAATATCTCATGATGAAACCGTCTCACACAACACAAATTCTTGTATGAGATGGTCTCACCTTGCGTCTCATATATACAATTTTTAATCTTTTCTTACCATCTATAAACCTTGTAGCCCAATACTAAACAATTATTCTCCCAGAGACCATTTCTAATAGAGACAACTCTTCACGCCCAGTTCATTATCATTTTATAATTTTTTTACAAAAAAAATCTTAAGACAAACACTCGCTTTATAACCTGTTTAACTAAATTGAAGTTGATGTTTTAACCTATTGAAGTTAGTATTTTTAACCTATTTGAGTTGGTATTTTAACTTATTAAATTTGGCATATAGAGTTCGTGTTTTAACCTGTTAAGTTGTCAACCTATTGAAGTTGATATTTCTGAAGTTGGTATTTTAACTTGTTGATGTTGGTTAAAACGTCAATTTAAAAATATCAACTTTAATATGTTAATATACCAAATTCACCAGGTTAAAACACCAACTTAATAGGTAAAATACCAACTTTAATAGATTATAACATCAACTTAAATATGTCAAAATACCAACTTAAGCAGCATAAAAACACTAAATTAAAAATGTTAAAACACCATTCCGAATAGGTTAAAATATCAATTTTAATAGGTTAAAACACCAACTCAAATAGGTTAAAACACCAACTTAAATAATTTAAAATACCTTACGCAACATAAAACAACTTAAAGAGGTTAAAGTATCATTTCAATAGGTTAAAATACCAACTTGAATATATAATACCAACTTTAATAGATTAACAATTTAATATGTTAAAACATCAATTCTAAATAAATTAAAATATCAATTTTATTAGGTTAGAACACCAACTAGAATAAGTTAAAATACCAACTCTAATAGGTTATAAACACCAATTTCAAATAGGTAAAAACATATTATACAACTTGCATTTGTTTTTAAGTTTAATTTATTTTTCTAATAATATATTGGGTTGGCCTAAATGGAAGCGCCTCTTTGAACAATTTGTGAATGGTAAATGCTTATCAAATTATACTCCTCAGCCTCAACCATTTAGTCTCATCCAAAAGGTATTAAGTCATATTCAAAAATTAAAAAAAAAAATTATTTTTGATAAATTAAAAATAAGAAAGGCAAATTATGTTGGAGAGGGGAATATTTAAGATTAGGGATTCTATTGAGCATACTAAACATTCCATTCCTAACAAACAAGTGAATCAGCAAGAAGGCATTCTCATTCATGGTATACAGCAGACTAACAAGGATACATTTAACTTAGGCAACTACATCAACAGTAGTAGCCAAGGATGCAGCAGGATTCATGATAGTGCACAACCTACTGATCAATACAATGCAAGACGGAGAAATATATCCATGTATTAGCCGAGTTAATGTACAGAAAGTTCTTTTCTTTAGCAAATTTCCAAGCACCTCTTTCAGCTAGTGTCTTCAGAAGCAAGATTGACAGGGGTAGCAAGACAATGTTCTCTTTCAACAATGGAGTTATAACAAATTCTAGTAATTAAAACGGGTCTGGTCGGACATGAAAAGCCCGGCCCATGTGAAGCAAAGAGCTTATATCCACCTCGGCCCGTATCCGGCCCATTGAACACCCTTAGAATTAGGTAATACTTATAAACTATAACATATTTTGAGGCTACAATCATCGACTAAGTTGGTTAAATTGACTCCTTAATATGCTATCATAAGTCGGCATGACGGAAGATTGACTTCTTTTTCCATTGACTTTTAATACCATTATGCTTATTTTATCGATGTGGGTTTTTGCTTTGACATTAATTTTATAGGGAGGTAATGGGAATTTAAACTTCTTCTTATCAATCAGGTTTGTATTAAATCTGTGCTTTGCTTATTCAAGTAAACAGTAGTACAACAAGGCACAAGCAACTATTGAAACGATAAAATAAATGTATAAATTAAAGGTCAAATTAAAGTATCTTATTAATCCGAGTTGATATTTTGACTTTTTCTTTATAGTCTTGAATTGTGCCAGCTTCGTTTGTGTGTTGTGGACTTTCAAGGTCCTTTCTATACGGCCTTGATTTTCGAATTTAGTCCACACTGCCTTGAAGATCAAATCTGACTTTTAAAGTTACAATTAAAAAATATTGACTCAAATATATAAAAATTCATTAGAAGTATTGTGGGTTCCAACTGAAAATGCTAACGTGGAACTGAAAATGCTAACGTGAATTAAAAATAATAAGTTGAAATCGAAAATGAGTCAAAACAGTCGGATTTCGATATGGTTAGATTTGACATTTTTGTCTTTTAGGATCAGGTCATTTTCTAGTTACGGATCAAGGGTCAAAAACTTCGAGTTATGACCACTAATTTTCAATCCGATTTCAAATCAAATTCGAGGTGGATCAAATCAAGTCGAGATCAAGACAACTATCTTATTTGAGATAAGAGCCGAACAAGTTTTTTTGAGACGAGATTAGAGTAAATTATAACTGGTCATCTGAAATTTTTTCATGTAACTCGAAAATTACTCAATATAATAAAAAAAGCTTCAAACACAACATATGTGAACAAAATTCTTTTGATCATTTTTTTCTCATTATTGTTAATTTTTTTCAAATCTATGTCATTCTTTTTTTTTTTGGTTAAACTAGATACATTATATTTATAGTCAACTTTAATATTTTAGTCAATATTTCTTTGTCTTGAAAAATTAAGGTTAGTATTGGATGAGTGGAGGAAAGTTAGTAATAAATTAGATGAGTAGAGAGAAGTTTTAGAAGGTAAAGGGTTGCGTATTAGCCGTACGAAAATCGAGTATTTACATTGTGATTTTAGTGGGACATCACTGGTAGGTGAGTCAGAGGTGTCAATTAGTGAAAAAGTTGTTAAAAGTACGACCAAGTATAACTATTTGGGATCGATCATTCAAAGGGATGGAGAGATTGACGGAGGTGTCAATCATCGTATATTTGCGGGTTGGTTCATGTGGCAAGCAGCCACCGCGGTACTATGTGATAGACAGTTCCCTAGTAAGTTAAAAGGAAAATTTTACCGGGTGGCAATCACACCGATTTTGCTATATGGGACAGAATGTTGGCCCATAAAAAAGTTTATTGAACATAAGATGGAAGTCACAGAAATGTGTATGCTGAGGATGTGTGGGCACACATTGATGGATCGAATTAGGAATAACCAAGAGTTTAGAGACAAATTAGGGGTTGCACCTATTTCGGAAAAAATAGGCAAAAATAGATTGTGGTCGTTTGGGCATATGCAGAGAGAGACTTTCAACACCCCTGTGAGAAGGGTAGAAAGCATTATAGTAGAGGGTAAGAGTAGGGATGGCAATGGATATTGTTCTCGGCCCGGATCCGTGAATCCGTATCTGTTTTTGCGGATCTGGGTCAAAAATTAGACCCGTCGGATCAGAGCCGGGTCTGGATCCGTTTGTATATCACGGGTCCGGATTCGGATCTCAAAAAATGTTCGGCTCCGGACCCGTGGATCCGGAGAACCGTTTTCTTTTTTAAACCCTATATATTACTGCTATTCGACGTATAACCAAACCCATTTCTAACATATAAATTCAGGGACATTAAAGTTTGAGAAAAAGTTATAGTGAAAAAAGATCATCAAGGTAGAAAGCAAAAGTTTGACAGTAGTCATTTTTGTTTGTTTGAGAACAACTCACATGAGAAGACGAGCGAAGGGAAAGGATGGGGTGGGTATGTTTTAGTTTGGAACGTTTCCCTTTAAGCAGTAACTAGATTGATGGTAACAAATTTTTTGAAATATTTGTGAAAATTGAGAGATTAATACTCAACCCATGCCTCTATCATTCATCTGCACATTTATTTTGTATAAATGGCCATGTAAGAAATAACTTAAATTTCTTGGTTGGCTATTTTCAAGACAATTTTAAGTTATACAATGTTATTTTGGATGATCGAATGTGAAATTATAACTTCATTGAATGTCAATACGATCCAAAATTACCCAAAGTGCCAAAAATTAGCTAGACCTGTTTTGGACCCGGATTCGATACTGGATGCGCAATATTCACGGATCCGGATATGAGTCCTAAAAATTTAGACTCGCGGATCCGGGTTCGGATCTGGGTCTTAATCATGAAAACGGATCTGGATTCGGGTCCACCTAGACCTGGTCCAGATCTGAACCATCACCATCCCTAGGTAAGAAGAGTCGAGGAAGACCAAAAGAACTTGAGATAAACAAATAAAAGCTGACTTGCATGAGTTAAACCTCTCTGAGGACCTGACTAGGGATAGAGATAGTTGGAGGCGCCTTATCCATATTTCAGATTACTGATTTCCTCTTCGATTACTTGTTGGTTGTTCTTGTTCTCTAACTTTTTCTCGTTTCTATCAGTTTTATTCGTATTATTGTTTTGTTTTTATCCTTCTTTTTATTTATTTATTTATTTTTTTAATTTATTTAATCTTTTTATTATTTTTTAAAAATTGTTTTTACTTATTTATTTTTATCTATATGCATTTTTTTTATCTTTTCCGTTGCGAAAACTTATTTTTATCTTTCTCAAGTTGGGAGACTCTTTTGGCCGCATTCTCCTTTATGGGTATGAGTTGCCGCTGTCCTTCCCTCCCCAGACCCTGACCATAGTTTTCTATGAGCGGGATACACTGGTATGATGATGATGATTGGATGTTGTTGTATGCGCACAAATTTAAATTATATTTCATCTTATAACAACTTGTTAAATATTGTAAGTGGCAGATAGAGGTCGATTCCACAGAGATTGTGATTACTAGTTGTAAAAAGTACTTTTTTTTAGTAGAAAATATGTAAAGCAAAAAGTTTAAGCTTAATACAAGATAATAAAATTTGACAAGTATATAAGATAGTAAATCAATTTGAGAAAGTAGTAGCAACATGTATTTTAGACTTTTAGTCATTGGCAAGATTATTTTTAATCATTGATTAATTACTACTTTTATATGAATAGGCGGTAATAGGACTTGTAGTATCCTTGTAAATCCCCTGTCAACCTTTTTATATTAGCTTACTATTTGTACCCGAGATAATAAAGTCTTAGTGTTCATTAATCCAATTTTAACGATCGTTTGCTGCTTTAATTTTAGGAAGACTTTACCAACCATTAAACTTAATTAAGAAGATACCCTATAACCCAATAAAATTTAATATTATGTTAACACTAATAATAACAACTGTAACAACCCGACTTACCGTTGACTGGGTAAACAGGGTCGTCACGGGGATTACTTCCCAAGAAACTTAAAAATCATATCCCAAAACCTGGGCAAAGGAACCACCAGCTAAATCTCAAACCCAATATCTAATCTAAACATAAAGTAACCATACAACTCACTACGAGTCCATTATAATTAACATAATCAAAACTAATCAGAACTAATATACATTAAACAATTCCTAATACAACTATAAGCTTCCACGGCCTCAGCTCAAAAGGACATCCTTAGCACTCTCATCAACATTGCTAACCCGATTATTCCCGACCGGATCCGATCTGTAATCAGCTAAAAGATGGAAACAACAAGGAATCAGATTAAACTGAGTGAGAAGCAACAATCCAAAACAATTAAACACAACAATTCAAAACAATGGTCTAAAAGCAACATCAGTTTCCTAGATCTATGTGCGCACAGGGAGTCTAGTTGAGAGGAACATCCATAGCTCTAAGGCTATGTCTCTCTCGGGTGAAGCTAGTCAATATCTCAATGACAATTCGCTTCAAAACAGGGAGTAGGTAACCATGTTCCTCAACTCCGTCAATGACCAGCTCGCAAGCCCGATCCATTGACCATATCAATATCAGCATAATCATTCATGAACATTTATCACATTCATATAAATTTCACAAACTTTAAATAAACATTTTACAAGTGGTAGCCTGGCCAGACCCCTTTTAAGGGACTGTTACTACTCACCAAAAAGAACGCTTCAAGAGGCCAAATCTGCTACCCCGCGATTACTAGAAGGGCTCTTCGATAAAGTCGCTTCCTGAAGCATAACAAATATAGCATCACAACAACGCATACGATACCACAGCTAGGTTCATATAGTTCATTACTACTCATCCTAAGAACGAATCTTAGTTCTATCTTCTTTTCTAATATTTTTCCCATTTCAGAGATTGTACAAGCTCTACTCCAATTCAAATACTTTCATATCTATCTAGACTCAAAACCAAGAAACTAAGCAAGATTAACGAACTATCCAAAGAGAAGGACTCAGCTAATTTATCCATTCAGCTAATAATTTCCACACAAACCCTAGATACTTTCAAGATCAACCAATCAATCAACATAATACCCATAACAAGTTCTCAAATCAACAAACATCTAATATATCATCTAAGAGCATCACTTTACTCAATTACTTGTCATCATCATTGTCAAAACCTCCATGAACAGCTAACATTTACATGAGAAGTTCATTAACCCAACCAAAATCAGGACATCATTATCATCATCATTATTTGCCATAAATTCCTAATTCCTAACAATAATTATCCAATATCTCATATCCAGCTAATACTCCCATAACTCATCCAATTAACTATATAAATTCAAGATTCATAAAAATTTAGGGTTTAACACATGATTAATAAATTATTCAATGGAAATCTTATGAATAAAAGTATATTCATCAAGAACACAGAGAAGGCTCAAGAGATCTACCTTTCGTTCCAGTTACCAAAAAAAAACGAGATGGAAATCGGATTCAATGCTTGATTCTTGATTTGAATTTGATGTTTAATCCACAAGATTGAAGCTCCCTCTTTCCCCCCTAAACCGGCAGAATTCAAAGACAAGGGAAAGGATTTCGATTGCTACTTTGATTTCATGCAGCCTTTCGAAATTCAGAGGAAGAAGAAGATTGAGAAATACACGTGGTCTCTTGTGAACTCGGATGTATAAGGTGATTGAAGCTTGCTTTTGCCCTAAATTTCGAAGCCAAAAGAACCATTCTCCACCCTAATTTCAAATGAAAATCGAATGAAAGAAGAGGTGGAATTCACTTGAAAATGGCATGTTGAGATGATACCTTGATTAAACGAAAGAAGAAGAAGAAAAAAAAGAAGGATTTAGATATAAGGGAAGGTCGGTTTACATGAGAAAGAAGAAGGAATGAGAAGGAAGAAGAAGGGGAATGGCGGTGAAAGTGACGAGAAGTGAATGGAAATTGGGGAAAATGGGTTATTGATTTTTGGGTATTAATTTTAATTAGTTTTTTTTTTTTTTTTTTTTTTTTTTAATATATATGTCATTATTATTATTATTATTATTATTATCTACTTAACTCACTTGATTCATGGTAATTTTCTAATTAGTTTAAAGCCCAAAATGATTTTATTTATTTTAAATTCCCGAATGTCACAACAATAGATGCGGTTATTATTATTAGTTGTTTTTAATAAAACTAACTAAACAAAGTCCAATGAGTTTTATAACATTAACATATACAAGAATAATTAAGTGTACCAAACAAAATTAAAGCTAGTTTACATAAATACTCAATAATAAAGTTGCACAAGTTAAGCACCAATTTAAAATCTCAAAAATAATATGCTACGATATTAGTACATGTTACTACTAATAAATTTTGCAAAAACTTAGGTGAGACTGTCTCACTTGTGAAACGCGTCTTATTGGGCAGGCTCAATTGTATATACTTTTCTACCATTTTCACATATTAAAATATCAATTTCAAGAGTTAAAAGACCAATTCAAAGACTTAAAAGACCAATTTTAATGATTTGAAATTGACATTTTAAGTCATGGGATTTGATAGTTTTAATACTTAAAAGGTTAATTTTAATATTTAAAAAACCAACTTCAAAGTGTAATTGCAGGATATTAAATTCTTATTTCAACTTTGAAATAGGATGACTCAAACATTAAAGTTGATATCAAAAACTTTAAAATTGATCTTTTAAGTCTTAAAATTGTATTTTTTAAGTCTTAAAATTATCCTTTTAAGTCTTAAAATTACTATGTCAAAATATTTTAAAAAAATATTAAGTCTGGGCCAGTTGCACGTTAAGGCCATCTCACAGGAGAGTAACTGAATAAATTTACTCTAACTTAAACATGACAAAGTAGAGAAAATAAGAAAAATTCATTAAGTAAAATAACCTTTAATACAAAATAAGAGACTTGAAAATGTTTTTCAATCTCTCTTTTCTCTCTACTTAATCTTATATTCTATTGATAGGGGTAAGAATAAGAAAAAGACAAAAATATACAACTTAATTATAACTAAACTTCTCTTCATTAATCATCCAATTAGCAAAATTTTATGGTGGGAAATTGAACACATGACCTCAAGAAATAGGGGTAGTTTTCACCTCTTAGCAAAAGAAGTTTAGTTGAAATTTGTTTCTTCGTATTTATTACAATTAATCATATTGAGTTGTATTGTCCTTATTACAACCGACTTATACAGCAGTTTTGTCATTGTTACAAGCTGATTTAACTTTTGCACTGAACACAAAAAATTATAAAACTTTTCGAACAGATGTCCGTAGCCTCAAAAAAATACGAGTTCATGTGTGTAAGATACACCCATTTCTAACCTAAAATGTCAAGTAATTCGTGAATTACATTTCTTCCGATTGGCTCTGATTTTCTCATATCATCCAACTTTATTTCTTTATCAAAAAAATCCTACAAAATATTAATAAAATTATATAAGTGTAGATATCAACTCATAAATTAAATACATACTAAATATTATACATTATTTAATAAACATAGTAAAATCCTACGTAAATAGAAATAAAAAATAATGCGACTTTAAGCACGTAAAACTTGAGAGTTAGAATAGAGACAAAAGAATGAAATCTAAATTCACTTCCTCACTCTCCATATTTTTGCTCTCCAGAGTATGGAAATTGGAATATTTGGATCCACTCTCAGTTTAGTGCAATAAATCAATTTGCTAATACATTCAATTAATTGTTAGTAGAACTTGGATAAGAAGCCCATCAAATATATAAAAATCATAGACCAGAGTGTTTATGTTTAAATCTCAACATCAACACTAACGTATGACTTTAATAGTAAATAGGTAGCAATCAACAGAACTACATACATACAAACAAAAAACAAGGCAACAACTAAGAAATGAACATCCAATGTACAAATCCTAAACTAACAATTAATTTCTTTCTCGAAATATGATTTGTTCATACATGCTAAAAACCGAATTGATAACCAGACAACGCACTCTGCATTCTGAAACAATTCAAACCTGAATGTCTTGTGGTGAGTACTGAGTAGCAGTGACAGAAGGATTGGTTTCAAATAGTAAACAGGCAGAAATTCACGTTCCGAAATCCTTTATTTATCCAAATAGAATGTGCTACAAACAAGCTGTCTGTCGATGTAGAACCAACCCCAGACATTGATGCCGATCTTCACATATCTGATACAGACCACAGATAAGCTTCTCGCTCAGTAGCCCGTTTCTCATTCATCCTCTTGAACAATTGCTTCTCGTATCCTACATCGTAGAGTAAAGAATATGTGAATATTACAGGTTTTGTATCACCTTATAGAAGTTTCGCTCCATACGAAACTAAAATAGTCTGTTCTTAGCCAATAGAGAAAAATTGAATTACAAGACTCACCATTACTACGATCAACCCCATCCCAGTGTCTCCCAGGTTTGATTCCGTATCTGTTAGGTTCATAGTCGAGTCCTCTCTTGATCCAGCTGTGACTGGGTATATCTTGGGGAATAATAAACCCAGATTCTTTCATCTTCTCATTCTCCCCTAAGTCTGAAAGAAGCAAGTCGGGTTGTTTTTTCTGCAATTTATTCAGAGGATTACAAGTGTCATTTCTATGAGATTGCAAGAGTGATAACAGGACCATATTTTGAATCATTTACCTTCACCAAATGTGCCATGGGATCACCCCACCTAAGTCTATCCTTCATCATTCTATCCAGCTCAGGATCATCTCTGAAAAACACACACATGCAACATGAGCAAAATACATAAACATATTGCACGAGTTTTAGAAAGTTTGCATCAACACATCAACATGCCATGTAATATTTGGATCTCACCATTTATCTTTCGAACTATAAAAAACTAGTCTAGTGTGCAAGATAATCATCAGTTAAGTACTTGCGTTCCATTTTAGAAGTTCTTACTTTCTATGCCCAAAAATGGAGAACTATTAAAAGTGACATTCTAATGATATCGACTGTTCTAAGAACGTGAAGGTCGCCCCTGCTGTAAAGTCTTGCACCCTTACTAAAGGCGAATATCCTTGGGAGAATAGGTTCTACTTTACCATCCATCTTTTTATTCTTCAAACATATGCCTTTTAGTAATGAGACACATAGCAGGTATTCTTCTAATGCACTATCACGAAAGCCATAGTTCTTTAAAATTTGTGGGTGGTCAGAGAAGCCTCTAAAAATAAAGCAGATTAAGATACATCAAACTGAGATAAAAAAAAAATGATAATTCAGACACAGAAGCAACAAATCATAAGCAGCAGCAAGCCAGCAGCAATTTGAAGAATTCTATTCAGAAAGGGCAGCATAATCAAGCACAAAATCGAAGAATTAGCTAACATAGAGAGAAACAAACTATTACCTAAATCAGCATAAAAAAAATGTCTTCCATAAATCATAAAATAGATATTCCATAGAATTCATTTTATTCAACAGGAAGTAGAATTTTTATCAAAACGAATTGCACAAAACTATCCACCACTAATCAGGAATGTTGAAGTCACTTTTGTACTAATGCACTTCATCTAAATAAGGTAACTAACTATTATAAGCAATCGTCATCCTTCGAAAAGGTTGACCTAAGAAATTGATGAGTTCAATTTTTTACCTTCACCCACAACAAAATTAACCAAGGATCCAAAAGCTAAATTTAAAATATAAAACCAGTTACAAAAAAGGCTCTCTACTAGAAATAAGAAGTCAATTGCCACATTACTTGGACCGAGCAAAGGGCTTTTCTTTCTCAAGTTCCAACTCAAGAAGCCTAGCTTCAGCTTCACGTTTTTGAGCCAATCCCTTGCCCCACTCCAACTTCTTTTCCTCCTCCTAATCAACAAAAGTAAACAAGTAAATATTGTTAGTCCTGATAGACGAAATGCAATAAAGACTAGTTCAGGAGGAGGGTAAAATGAGAGCATGTGATCCCTTAAAAGAACAATGACAAGATCATGGTATATACGTAGTAGAATATTTATGGCCAACCAGAAAAACAGGTAGATATACTTGCTGCAGCTTGACCAAACAACAAATCAGAGTTGAACAAAAACATAACATAATTTCTTACAAAAGTACTATCCTTGAGAATTGTCAAAAGAGTATGTTTTGCTTGTCCATTTGAATTGGCGAGTTCAAATGGTTTGAGCTAGGAGTTTGTGCCAGGTGACTAGACATTCACATTCAGCTATCCACTTCTATTAGCCACCAACAAGTTTTCAATCTTTCTTTACCACAAGCTCATTACTAAAAGCATCAAATGCTTGGAAAACATTCGATTGACTCTTCCTCCTCATGTCTTGTACCATATCAAAAATCTCTATGAACAAGTTCAAAGTCATTTTGTTTTCCTAACAAAAGCATTCGGATCATTGCCAATAAACAACTTGGCACCGCACCACTTGAGGTGCATATGCACCAATGACATTAAATACTTCTCTCTTACACAAGCTTCGCCCTTATAATTTTGTCACTTATTCTACACCCGTCTGTAACATGTTTGGCTTACCACTCATCCATCATAATACCAACATGCAGAATAAGTCTATAAACCTTGAATATCAAAATTGACATATTATCCTTTGAAATGTATTGGCCTTTCCATCTAACTCATTTTGTCATCTACATACAAAGAATGCTAATCTTACGTTCTTTTATACTCTTTATGTTCCTTTTAATGTTCTCGTTTATCATTTTGGATAGTTCCAATTGATGTTCCCACAAAGAATCTTTGTATTTACACTATTTTTTGGACAAAATTGATATTAATCATTCTAATTTTCACATTTTATAACAATTATAGTCCTCACATATTTTCCATTAACTTTATTTAACATTTTAATAATTCTTATAGTCCTCAAATGTTACACCGACTTTATTTTAAGATTTTTAATACTTATGGTCCCATAATTTTCTAACATAATTCTCAATATTTTCTCCATTAATTTTATTATTCAATAAAATAATATTTCCATCATCTACCTCATCATATATCCATTTCAAAGATTCCATATTTCCATTTCTTAATTTCGATACACATTCCTCAAAAGAAAAACCAAAGAAGAACAAAGGGATTAATATCTACAAACTCTAAATACTTCCCTAAAAGAGCTCTAACATTCCATGATGCTAATTTTAACTTAGATCCAATTGTTTTCCTTGGTCTTGTATACCTAAGAATGTAACATATCTCGCTCATTTTGACACCAGATATTAAAGATATAGTGTGCCACTTCAAAGCACCGATCTAGAAACCCTTTCATACTTAAGACAAAACAAAGTTAATAGACGTGAAGTGAAAAGCTACATTTAACAACACTTTTCAACAATGTGGCCCAACGCTTATGTCTTACGATTTAGAACCCTTGCATGCATATCACTACACCCTAGTCATATTATTGAGCAAGAACACCCTGAAATTACTATGAATTCGACTCATGTCATAAGATTTGATAATGTTTTAAGTTGGTTGTCTCTAACATATCACAACCCTCCTCTTCCACTGTAGCTTTAGAGTCACAATGAATGCGTGAGCACTCTTAGGATTTTCGAACTTAAAAAAGGCTCCTAAAAATTTATGTTAGGATATTTTAATCAAGAAAAGGCTCCTAAAAGACAATTGTAAGGTTCTTAAGAGCATGGATGGAATCTTGGGATTCAATAAAGTTTCTTTATTCTAGTAGGTGTACTTTCCTTTCTATAGATAAGGAGTTAGCATGTTATTTGAGTTGCAATTAAGCCAGAGTTTCTTGGATCGTAGCATAGAAACTTTCAAATAAATTTGTGGGAACACTAGGAAGTTCAGTGTCTAGACATGCAGATCCAGCATCGATGAAGTTCACGGTTTTCCAAAACAATTTAATGTGCTCAAGAGACAAAATTAGTTATGCATAATGAGATTCCGTTAGCTTTCTTAGAAAGCATCTTAGATTTTCTTTTTCCTTTAAGAACCTAGATTACATTGCAAATGAAATTTCAGGGCATAAAATAACAATAAAAAAGGATTTTAGAAGAATTCCATAACAACTTTTAAAAATTAAACAAATAAGTATTTATGTTATTGTGACTCTCCCAATTCTCCTCCATAGATGTAACCCTTAAGGTACACCCTTTTCTTCTTTGAGCTAAAATTTGGGCCAGAATGTAGTTCTTCTTTAATATCTTCCTCTGTTTGTTTTGTTAAACTTACACTTTTTATATTAGCAACTATTAATATTTGACTCCAAAACCTAAAAATACAGAATTCTGCAATTTGCTATTGAATAACTCTAGCTTATCTTCTAGATAATATGACTTGTCATTTTCAAATTTCGACCCTTTTGGTCAAAAGCCAAAACATAGCATAACTCTTTGCATTCATGTCCTACCATAAAGGTCTAAAGCATCTCCTAAAGCAAACACTTGCTTAAAAGTATTTGCTTGGTAAAACATAAAATAGGAGGTAAAATTGCAAATGAAAAAAAAGGACCTGAGACCACATGATAAAATATATGATTACCTAACAAGCCCAGAGACACAAATAAACATCAAAGATTGCTTTTATTAAGATGAGTAGATGACACAAAAACACTTTGATATTGAGACAAATCAAACTATTTATAATTAGTTGAATTAAGAGTCAAAAAAATGGGTCCTAAACACTATCTAACAATTGAAATTCAAATCACATGTCAAAACTTCATATCAGATATGCATAAGCAGCAACAGAAGAATGAAAAAGATATGTACTTTTGTTATACAACCCAACTCTCAAGTAATATAAAACTTATACCACCTATTGCTTTAACTGTAACATGGAAAAAAAAGCATAGAAGTAACAATATTCCCTCTAAAAAATCAAATACTCATATAAAGCCATAATAGGAAAATTTTAAGTTACCTTCGGCTTTTCTGCTTTCTTGGTCAACTTAAGGTACTCACTCTTTGATACACGTTTTCCTGCAATATTGTAAAAATAAAATCTCCAAAGTACGGAGTGACATTAAATAAATTGAGAGGACAAAGCTAGAAACTATATCACTAACCCTTGAAACGATATACTGGTTCAACACCTCGTCCGCTTGTGGAAGGATCCATCTCATTAAATCTACAAATATTTACACACTAAAATTAACTCACTGGTATTCAAAAGATTATGATTTAGTATCTTCAATGAATATACCAAGCACGAACAACCAACTTGCCCTAAGACAAAACGTATTTCAAGAATACCCACCAATTTTTCCAATAACATCAAAAATAACCTACACCCATTTCACCAAGAAGAATATTTTAACTAGAAAAATTTTTCTCACATAAGGGAGATAAAATAACAAATGTACAATAAAAGACATAAAGTCTGATTTAATTTACCTAAACCATTCATCCTTTTTACTTTTAGCAATCTCTTCACCAACATCTTTGCCAGTAATCAAACCCCTTTTCGGTTGTTCCTTCCTTTTCCTTGGAGGAGAAAGATCTACTTTTGTAGACATTTCTTGAGCACTATTTTCTCCGAGCCTCCTTTTATCAATACCCTTTTGCCTTTTCCTCGCAGGCGAAAGATCCTCTAAACTTTGAGAATCATTTAAATTTGGAAAACCAGGGTGCTGGAGAGATAAATTATCCAAATTAGAGTTTCTTATGTCATGAACTGAAGGATTTCTCTGCGAAGTGGGTGGATGGGAACCATGACTTTGTCCTCGCCGACGTGGAGGAGACATGTCACTGTCTTGATCTGCATCTGAAGCCTTAGTCATGCGCTGAGGTGAGGGAGAATCATAGCGCCTACGTCGCTGTCGAGGTGGTGACAAATCTGATTCTTTACTAACATCCAAAGTCTCTAGTTTGCGTTCAAATGATGGGGAATTGTTAGATTTATGACATTGTCGAGGTGGTGACAGATCGGAGCCTTCACTACCAGCACCATTTGGCCCTGGTGAAGGACTGTCATTACGTTGGCGATGCAATCGTGGAGGTGATAGATCTGTTGCTTCTCTACCTGAATCTGAACCGTTCAACCCAGCCTCCGGAGAAGGAGTGTCATACCTAGCTTTATGGTTACGAGGTGGGGATATATCTGAACTTGGATCAATAGATGCTGAGCACTTTGGAGCCTCAGAAATTGAAATCCAGCCACTACCATCTTCAGAAATTTCATTGTTAGAACGCCTGGCTCTCAGCATCTCCAACCTCTTCATCCTTTTAACTTCTATGTCTTCATCAACTTGTGGCTTTTCATCTACAAAATGAAAAATATAAGTACAACTTAAGAAACACACAATGGCTAACTCAACATATCAAGTCAAACATCATGTATTCATCATGACATGAAATTTACCAGGTGAATCATTAGCATCCTCTTTTTCAAGGTTGATTGGCTTTTGCCACACAGGATCTTCGTCCACAACAAGTACACCTGAGGCTACAGCTTTAGTTTTCTTCCTTTTCTTCTTTTTTTCCTCTGGTGCGTTAGTTTCATACTTCTTCAGGTACTCTTTCAGTGATGTAGACATCACCAGTATTTACTAGCAGTTACCTTAACAAATGAAAGAATATAAGGGATAGATAAATATATATATAATAGAAAAGTTATAAATCAGTTCTCATCAAAAACTGAAAAAGATTTTCTATAGGAGTCTAGTTCGAGTAAAGGGCAACTAAAATTGCAATAGGTCCCAATGACACAAAAGGGAAAAAGCATAGCCAGGCTAACATTACATAGAACAGCCAAACAACATCAAAATCTTCAAGCCTAATGCTCCATTATAAATCAGGTTTAAAATTAAATGTGATAAAACTAACTATGATCAATCTTAGTTTGTTACTCATCTAGTTTGCCTTTAGTTCCATATGTTACTATTATATTTCATGCTTTGGTTTCTCATGCTCATAACATGCTTCAACTATAGTTTCATTTGAGAAATTGGTACTTTTGTTAGGTTTCATTCAGTCCTAATAAGCTGTTATTTGTACTTGCTCTTTCAATTTCAATGCACTTTAGCAAATATTAATCAAAAGAAACAAAACCCAATTCCCCAAAGTAAAATAAAAACACTAAACCATGATACAAATAAGCACTAATGGCATAGACAATAATGTAAAAGGGGGAACCAACAAGCATTGTAAGACATTCAAGATAATGTCACGTTGCACTAATACCAATCAAATTCACAAATGATAAATTGTTTAAATGTCCAATGTAATCCTAAAAAGGTTCTACTAATCCAATATTCACCAACTACAAGAACCTGTACATTCAATCACAATCAAAAGCCAAAGCATTTCTAATAGACTTCAAAAGTCAAAAATAGTCCCAACTCCCAATACCTAAAATGCTATCAAGTTTACCAAATAAACATTATACTCTTGACATCGCTAGTTACTTTAGCACTTAATGATGTAAGACAAGTATCATGGAATAAAAGCTCGTCAATTATGTTATTTATGGTCATTACATAACATGTTAGAGAGATGTCGCAATGTCAAATCCCATTATAGAACGATCATGGAATTTAACCATCAAATTGTAGTGCTAAACACATAGTAGCACAATACGCTACAAATCGATCCTGCAAAATAAAGAGATACTAAAACTTCACTTAAGACTTTCACTAAGCTAAACCTCAAAACAATATTAAGAGTTACATACTCAAATTGTAAAAACTAAAATTGATCTTGAACTTTAGAAATAAAGTTTCTTGATCTTGTGACTCGTTTTATATCTCTAGTAAATAATTATAAAGGTTATTATTAAGAGTTACATACTCAAATTGTAAAAACTAAAATTGATATTGTGTTCTCTCAAAAATAATTGCAAGCTGAAGGTCGATGAAATTGTTGTGCTTGAAGTTGTGATATGTCTTTTGGTTGGAGCAGCTTCTTTTATAACTTTAATTTTTCAACGACTACTTGTTGTGCTTGCATATTCAAAATTGTTTAAATTCTTATTCCTTAATAATAGGGCCAGCGAAAACAAATTAAGCACACAACATAAATAATAACAATAACCAAGTTTTAAATGGGCTTACGATATTCAAAATAACTTAACAAATTTTAGCACTTTAATTAAACTTATTTGAATTCCCTTTTTTCCTAAAAATGTAGGACTTAGGTCTCTAGCAAATAATATCAAAAAGTTTTATGGAACAATCATTAGACAAGTGCTTGATACAGATAAAAATGATAAGCATTTAGATTGGATCTTTGCAGGAAAATAGAAGTAATAGAAATGTTGAAACACACACACACATATTAATGTAGATCCAATCTAAAAGAATAAATTGTTTTTCTTTTTTTTTTAAATGATTTATTGAGAAGGTGAAAGCTCGCAATACAATTCGGGGTTTTACTAAAACCAATTCAAAAAAAATTATTTTGGTTCGTATTTTTTCGGTCCAAAACCAGACCTTATTAGACCGCACTAAACCAAACCGCTTTTTATTGTAAAAACCGAATTGTATGCTAAAAAGTTACTTTGACAGTATCCTTGTTTAGTTTTTATATTACGAAAAGTAATATATAAAACAGTCTCTTCATTCAGAGTAATTCAATGAATTACTAAATAGAATATAGCAAGTACTAAAATATGTAAACACCTACATTTTAACAAATATCACATTAACATGTAGGTGTAAACAATTAAAAGATGCACACACTAAATCAACGCAGAACATTTGAAACTAAGATAAGCAAAAAGGGGAAAAAAAGCCCAACTTAAATAAACCTAGAAAGTTCAAAACTAAGATGAGTAAAAACGGCACAAAAAACGAACAAACTTAACATAGAAAATTCGCAAACAAGATGAGCGAAAATGAAGGAATTTGCTTACAAATTTGAGTTTGCTCCTTTAATTTTGAATAAATGGAAAACTAAGAGAGAGCGTTGTCGAAATGAATGTGCAGAACAGTTGATGATGAATAATGTGCAACAATAACAAGAATTAACGCATTTGTAAAAAACAATAATAACACTAAAAACAATTAAAAACACAAATAACACAAAATGATTCATTTCAACTACAAATATATCAAGATACTTTACTTATACATTTCATCGAACACTTGGTCTGCACAAATAGGCCAAACAAACAAGAAAAACAGTACAAATTTATTAGAAAAACTAACGAAAATCAGTTGAGATAATATGAAACAGATTTGTCAAACAATCAAATAAGAAAATCAAAACAAAATCAAGTAATCAAATTAAAAAGACATAGTAAAAAAACTCAAACGAATATCAGACAAAACAAAAACAAAAGCTCAAATGAATTAGGTATCAACAATCAAATGTAAAGATATTGAAGAAGTTACGTACAGCAGAGAAGAAGGTGAAATAAAGGGAAGAACTTACCTACTCCGTCGGCAATGGCTACTTGCCGCGCCTAGTTGCCACAAACCGATTTCGTGAATGTCTCCGATTTCGCAAGGCACATTATCACCCAAATGTTAGGGTTTTATTACTTCAAAAGATAACCGATTTCGTGAATTTTGCAATATTAGGATTGTAAATTGATGGAATTGGTATGAACACCTACGCCCAATTTTACAAAAACCCAGAAAAACTTTTATGACGAATAATTTTTCTTTTAGTGAAAATATTGCCCTCCCTTCTGCTCAAAATGTCTTATTATTATTTATATTATTTAATGCACTTATTTAATTTTTAATATTCGTTATTATATATGACAAAATATTATAAAAATTAAATATTAGTAATCTCTTCATTGAAATGAATCAAACACGAAATCTCACTTGACTATGTTTTAATCTATAAATTATGAATAAAATACAAATTAAAAGTGCTAATTGAATATTGTCAAAAAGTAAATGAGACATTTTGAGTAGAATGGACGAGTAAAATTTTTCTATTACTTACATGAACATATTGGAATTATAATATCTGGGGAGATAAGTAATAACTCAGAGTAAAATTAAGATAGAATCACGCAATAAAGGTATAATGTCTCATCTTAATATTAAATTGTTGGAAAAATTATCCATAATTTAACTTTTAATTGATTTTCCTTCAATCGTCTCAAATACTAATTATCATCAATAATATGAACTTTAAAGATTATTTGCCAAGAGTATATTATGGTGACCGGTAACTGCTACTGCTTTAATAGGTAACTTTTCCAAAAAAAATGTTAAATTAAAATAAAATCACAAAAAAAATTAATTGAAAACACTAAAAAAAATTAATCACTCAAATTCCTCCCCCACTGCCACCCCTCCTCCACTCCCTTCCCCTCCCCTATTGTCAAATGGAAATCAAGCCCTATATTCATGGTTTGTATTTGTTTTACACTTTCTCTCATTTTCTCTCTTCAAAGCTTCTTTCTTTCACTGTAATTAGCTTTCCTCATTGATTAGATTTCTTAATTTGACTCTAAATTCTTGCATTTAGGTGAATAAAAAATTATTAACTTAAGTTAACTGATTGTTTCATTTTTTTCTATTTGAATTATGATGTTCTTAACCTAAAGTCATTAATTTATTTTGGTGGTTAACATGAATTTTACAAATCCTTCAATTAAAAGTAACATGTTTTGTTGTTTATATATTTTTGTTTGGAAATTTGAGATGAATCCTATAGTGAATATTTTGGAATTTGATATTGAATGTGCAAAAAATTTAGGCAAACTTACATTGTATAAGTAAATTTTCATTGAGAAGGGAAAATATAATGAAGTGAATGAAGCTTTACCTTTGTTGGGGCAACATGATCTTTGTTGGGCAAGATGAAGTTAAGTGAGATATGGCACTAGTGAGGGATGGCAGTGGGGATGGGTATTATAATTTTTTTTACTTTTCTTTTTTATTGTTCTTGTTATTTCATTTTATTACTTTTTGTTATTACCTACAAAATCAAGTCATTATTCGTTCAACAACATTCATGGGTAAGTGACTTTAAAGGTGAGATTATTCATAGTTAATCAATAGTTGGAATTATTGTAGGAAAATCAGTGAAAGTTTGAATTATTGGAGTAATTTTTCCTAAATTGTTTCAGTTTATATCAAAATTTGTGTCTAAATGTTTCGTTTGAGGGTGTGGGTTGTGTACTTATGCAGGTTGGTAAGGTGTAATATACTCAAAATTTTTTAATCTTAATCTTCCGATTAATTATTATAAATTTTCAATTCAAATTCCTAATCCTTTGATTATCCAATTCAAACCATCTTTAATTCCTAAATCTTTTTCCAATTTTGTAATTTCTTCCAAATATTAAACTTCAAAATATTATTTTCTTTAAAAAAAAGGAAAATTTCACGTGGTAACCCTGAAGTTTTGAGTTTTCCACGTAGTAACCAAAACTTTTAAAAATCCCCGCGGTAACCCTGAGGTTTACCAAATTATTCCACCGTGACTTTTTTGCATATTAAACATTAGCAAACATTAATTTCAAAGCTTTTAGACTGTTGTACACCTATTTATGCGACTCACCATTTCAAATGCCATCAGTATCAACCTTTTTCCCCTAAACATAAACCCTAACTCTACCATCTTTCATCCTGTTGGAGTTTTTGGTGCGACTTTGAGTACACCAATGGTGTATAATGAGTTTGGTGTTGTGTGGATGTGTGTATGATGATGTGGGAGTCAGTTGGCTCGACCAAGTCAGTAGCTATTCTGATCTGTCGCTCGACTGAAAAACAACCTACTCGACCAAGGCCATTTCGCTCGACCGGTCGAGAGGGAGTCCAGAAAGCACTCTGTTTTCTTGCGCGATAAGTTTTACGGGAATGTTTTAGTGTGGGCCTTTACCCAATCATTGGTACACGGCTACTACTATAAATAGGAGCCACATACACTCATTTCTATGTAGATTCTTAACCCTAGCCAAACACAAACCCATCTCCTTTATCTTCTTCAAGTGTAATACTCCATTGTAAGAGTTCTTGAGAACTCCATTGTTATTCACATAATCAAGAAAGCTAACCACCATAGAGGATGTAGCCCACATTGGGGTGAACCTTGTAAATCTTGTGTCTTTTGTTTTGTTTTCCTTCTTATTGTTTCTCATTGTTTATTATTGAAGATTGTTGTTTACTTGCATTGAACACCCTTGCCATTAGTCTTGGGTGTTTTCTAGGGATAAAGTCTAAACTTTAGGCCCTTGTGTATTGGTTTTATCAATTGGTATCAGAGCTTAAGGCTTTTGTTGGTATTTGGGAGTGTTCAAGAGTGCAAAACTTGTGGAAACATGTCTTCAATGAAGTTGGACATTGAGAAGTTTGATAGGATTGTAAACTGTGGCTTGTGGTAAGTCAAGATGAAAGCAATCTTGATACAAAACGGGGTGCACAAGGCTCTTGAAGGTGAAGACAAAAAACCCATTGGAGTAAGTAATGCAAAATGGGAAGAAATGGATGCTAAGGCACTATCGGCTATCCAACTATGTCTCTCAAATGAAGTTTTGAGAGAGGTTGTGAAGGAGACTACCTCCAAAATATGGTAAAGAGCGTGACCAACCAGCTACTCTTGAAGAGTAGACTCTATGATCTCTGGAGGAAGGTAAACCACTTAAACCCCATCTTGATGAATTTTATTCCATTGTCATGGACTTGCAAAATATTGATGTTAAACTTGATGATGAGGATTTGGCCATTTACTTGTTGTGTTCATTACCACCTTCTTACAAGCACTTTAGGGAGACCTTACTCTATGGTAGAGAAAATTTGAGTAGTGATGATGTTAAGAATGCCTTGACCCAAAGGGAATTGATAGATGGTTTGTATGTGAGGGGTAGAACCAATGATAAGGGCTCTACTTATGATAGTGATAGCAAGGGTAAAAGTAGGTCAAAGTCTAGAAGTTCAAACAAGAACAAAACTTACAACTATTGCAAGCTTAAGGGTCACATCAAGAAAGACTGTTGGAAGTGGAAAAAGAAGCATTCCAATGATGAGGGGAGGTCCAAGGAGGGCTCAAGTAGTGCCGAGGCTAGCTATGCAAATGATAGCGATGAGGGTGGAGTTTTGGTTGCCACCCATGAGTATAAGAGAGAAAATGAGTGGATACTCGACTCCGGGTGTTCTTTCCATATGACACCCAACAAGGGACTATTCACTACCCATGAAAGGGTAGATGGAGGGAATGTCACTATGGGCAATAATGCAACTTGCAAGATTTCCGGTGTTGGGAGTATTCAAATTAAAATGTTTGATGGTATGGTGAGAACTTTGTCCGATGTTAGGCATGTCGCCTGGTTAAAGAAGAACTTGATTTCATTGGGTACTTTAGACAAGAATGGTTGTAGGATTTCTTGTCAAGGTGGAGTGTTGAAGGTCATAAGAGGATCACTAGTTGTGATGAAGGGGAAAATGAACGGGAGTTTATATACCCTAGAGGGTTCTACGATCTCCGGCTCCGTGAATGTCTCCACAAGTATCATGTCCGATGAAGAGACCAAATTGTGGCACTTGAGGTTAGGTCATATGAGTGAGAGTGGTATGTGAGTTAAGCAAGCAAGGCTTTTTTGGAGGAAAGAAGCTCGGGAATCTTGGTTTTTGTGAACATTGCGTGTATGGGAAGCATAAGAGAGTGAGCTTCAAGCCGGCAATCCGCAACACCAAGGGAATCCTTGATTATATTCATTCCAATCTTTAGAGGCCTTCTAGGAAGACTTCACTTGGTGGATGCAACTACTTACTTATTCTAATCGATGATTTTTCAAGGAAGGTTTGGTACCACTTCATCAAGCACAAAGATGAAGTATTTGATGTCTTCGTAAATTGGAAGACCATGATTTAGAAGAAAACCGGGAAGAGCATTAAGACATTGAGAACGGATAGGCATGGCCACGGTTCGGGTTGGTCCAGTTCCGTTCCGGTTCCATACGGTTCCGGTTCCGGTTCCGGTGCCGGTTCCGGGCGGTTCCAAACGGTTCCTTGGCGGTTCATGAGGCGGTTCCGGTGGTTCCAACTCACGGGACGGGCGGGTCGGACCATCGGTTCCATTTTTATTTTTTCTTTAAATATTTATATAATAAAAAAATACTATAATATTGCAGACGTACCTTTGATGATTACTTGATTATTAGCGAAATTCATTGCTTGTCAAGTTGTCATCGTTATTGAAATATTTACTAAAAAGAATGAAAAAAATAAATTAATAAGAAACGAATCAATGATAATGTCGATAAAGATGATTAATAAAAAAAGAGGGAGAAAATAGACTTGAACCTAGTACCCAAAGGAATACTAAGCTGCCTACGTATCCTGAAGGAATCAAAGCCCACGTAGTTCTTTGTCATACCTTTTATTTATAGTTGCTGAATGTTGATTTATCGTTGTGCGATTGATCCTATTCGTCTTCGTCATCATCATCTGGTTGGTTAGATGCTTCCGCTGACTCTCCTCCTGACGATGATGCAGATGTATCCATCATCATCCATGGATCATCATCGTCGTCTTGATCATCATCGTTCCTTAGTCCTTGTGTTTGAATCTCCGCTTGATCCCAATCTTTCTTGCAAACACATATTTGAATACTATGTGGAGCAAGACGAGATCTCTTTTCGTCCAAAACTCTTCTACCTGCACTAAAAGCAGATTCTGACGCAATTGTTGACGCAGGAATTGCAAAGATATCCTTTGCAATTCTCAATAAAATGGGAAATTTTACCGATTTTTCTTTCCACCACTCTAAAATATTATAGCTACCTTGGTCAATTTCAAAGTGGTGTTTAAGATAACTATCTAATTCTAAATATGAGGTGGAGGGTGAAGAAGAAGATGATCCTACAAAACTATCATCTTGACTCATTATATTAGCTATTACCGAATTATAATAAGAGGGACGTGCCGAAACGCTAGCACGCCTAGACGTATCGCGTTTTGGGTTATATACACTAGCGTAATAATCATAGAGTTCTGCTAAATATTTTTTACATGTTCCAACATAATTATGTACATCAATAGGCGGGCGATCTAACGATTGGTAGTAAAATCCTATTACTTTAGTAAGGACTTCAGTTTTAAAACATGGGTCTAAAATGGTTGCAATTCCATAAATATAAGGAAAATCGGTAAAATATGTCTTCCATTTTTCCATCATATTTGCAAGAATGGGCTAGTATCATCATGCGTATGTTTAAGGAGATGATAAAAAATATTAATACACTCACTTATTACTAAGTGAACGTTCGGTTCATAAACATATGAAAAAATCTTAGTTGCGTGGTCATACGCTTCTAATATATTATGTACACCTATAGCTAATTCCCAAGTGTCATCAGCTATATAGCTATCTGTACACTCACTATACAGTTGTGTTATAACTGGACGATAAGCAATCGCCTTTCTTAATAAATCGTTGGTTGAGCCCCAACGTGTAGGAGTATCTAATGACGAATACACTTTTTTTAGTTGATATTGGTCACATAATTGTTTATATCATCTCTTTATCTTTCCAATCCTAAGCCACTTCACTATATCTCTAATTGGTTCTAATAAATCGCTTAATTGTTTTATACCTGCTTGGCAAGATAAGTTAACTATATGCGCACAACAACGTATGTGTAATAAGCTACCCCCAAGGATAAAACTAAATGCAGGTTCGTTATACAAAAGTTCTATACATTTAATGTTAGCGGTTGCATTATCAGTTGAACAACAAAATATCTTATCTAATAAGTTCCATTCTCTACATATCTCTACTAATCTATATTTTATGTTTTCACCGGTATGTCTTTCTGGCATTGTCTCAAAAGCAATTATTATTTTTTGAATAATCCAATTTTGATCTATCCAATGTGCTGTTACACACATATAAGATTCTAAATGTGGGGGAGCAGACCAAATGTCAGTTGTTATGCTAACCCTACCATTAAAAGATTTAAACATTTCAACTAATTCATAGCGCATTGATTCATATAATTTAATTGTGCGTCTTTTAAGAGTGCTCCTAGGGATTGCTCTATATTGTGGTTGCAAAGTTTTTCTAGTGTAACGCTCGTATGCCCTACTTTCACCATGGTTAAATGGCAATTCATCACAAATTACATACTTAGAAAATTCATCAATCATATCATTACGATTATATCTAAAAGGCATACTTGTGCTGGGAATGTCCCACTGTGTCTGTCGGCTTCCACTTGTGGTCCCGCTGCCGCTTGCTGCATGAGTTTCTTTTGTGATTCCATGCTTCTTTGCCAAATGTTTGTTAAAAGATCCCGTACCACCACCTAACACGTATTCACAAAACACAATAAATAAATATTTTATAAAATATGAATATATAATGTATGTATAAAAAACTTAAAAAGTATTTACCTCTGGTGAAACTGTATGAAACTAAGGGCTTTACTCCTTGACTTTCACAAATTTGACAAGTGCATAAGAAAATATCTGGATTGTCGGTTGGTTCTTTTGTGAAATACGACCACACATGTGAAACAGCTCTACCACTAGGAGGTGGCATTGCCGGAAAAGGTTGTCTTACTGGTTCATCTTCATCTAAATAAATAATTTAAAATTATAAAACTATAATTAAATAAATAAATAATTTAAAATTTAATTAATTTGAAGAATAAAATTATAAAACTAACCGATAGTTTGGAAATTGACTCGTTTACCACGAGCTTGTCTTTGTTGTTGTTGTTCTCCTTGTTCTTCATGTGATCTTATTGATGACTGTCGAGATATATGTATCCCAATAGGGGTCGTTGGTTCCTCTTCTTGTTCTTCTTCTTCATCAATTTGTATTTCTCTTTCCACTTATTCTGCATAATTATGTAATTCTGGGTCGTACCCTTCTGGATAATTTGGTTCATAATTATAATTACTAATCGAAGGTGTTGTTGATACCGACGGAGTAGAAATGGCCTTTCTTTTGGAGGAGCTGGAACCTCCTAATGATTTTGCCACTTTAGCAACTTTTTTTAAGGCTTTTTTCAAAAATGAAGACATGATTGATAATATTGAAATAATAATAGAATTAAGAATAAATAAATAATTAATAGACTAATTATGTAATTAACTAAATTAAGAAATAATTAAAAGACTAATTATGTAATTAAGAGAATAATTGCGTAATTAAAGAATTAAGTAGAGAGAGTAAGTAGAGAGAGTAGGAGAAGAGATGAGTTCTAAATGAAAATGATTGAAAGTGATGAGTATTTATAGGAAAAATGGCAACGGCTATATAACGGCTAGTTTCACGGTTCCGGTTCCATGGAACCGTTGGGCCGGTTCACCCGGACTAGTCCCGATTCCGGTTCCATGGAACCGTTGGACCAGTTCAACCGGACCGGTTCCGGTTCCGTGGAACCGTTGGACCGGTTCCAGTTCCAAACCGTGGTTTTTAGGTCCGGTTCATGAAGTTTTTTTCCGGCGGTTTCACGGTTTCGCGGTTCGGGGCTGTTCGAAACCTGTCACAAACGGTTCCGGTTCCGAATCCGGTTCCAAGCGGTTCGGGACCGGTTCGGTTCCGGGTAACCCGCCCCGTGGCCATGCCTAAGAACGGACAATGGTCTTGAGTTTGTTGATAAGAAGTTTCTTTAATATTGCACCAAGGAGGGTATAGTGAGGCATAGAACATGTGTTGGAAGGCCTCAACAAAATGGTGTAGCCAAAAGGATGAACAAGACATTGTTGGAAAGGGTTAGGAGTATGATCGCACAAGCAAAGTTGAGCAAATGGTTTTGGGCCAAAGCCGTCAATACGACATGCTACTTGGTGAACCGTTCTCCACACACCGCATCGAACTTCAAGTCCCCACAGGAGGTATGGTATAATTCGCTGGTTGATTATTCTAATCTTAGAGTATTTGGGTGTCCGACCTATATTCATGTGAGTGAGGGAAAGCTTGAACCTAGAGCAAGGAAATGTTTTCATGGGCTATGGTTTGAGTGTTAAGGGTTATAGGGTGTGGTGTGAGAAGTCTAAAAGGATCATTACTTCTAGGGATGTAGTTTTTGATGAAAATGCATTGGTTGCTCCTATTATAGAGAATACTCTTACTAACACTACAGGTACATCCGATGACATACTAGTGGAGGTGGAGCCTCCAAATATTGATGAAACAAATGATGATGCTCGACATGAAAAAGAAACCGTTTTGCCCGAAAGAGGAGAATTATACCTCAAAGAAGATACATAGAGGAGTGTGACTATGTGGCTTATGCACTCATTATTGCTAGTGAGGTGGAGAGTGTGAATGATCCAAATTCTTACAAGGAGGCTATGGCCTCAAACGACTCAAGTAAGTGGCTAATAGCTATGAAGCAAGAGAATGGAGTCTCTTACAAAGAACAAGACTTGGGAAATCGTTGAAGCACCTAGAAATAAGAAAGTTGTGGGGTGTAAATGGGTATTCAAGAAGAAAGAGGGATCAACTAGCACAAGCGCTCCGGTATACAAGGCAAGAGTTGTGGCAAAGGGATTCACTCAAGTTGAAGGAATTGATTTTCATGAGGTTTTCTCACCGGTTGTGAAGCATTTTTCCATTAGAACCTTGTTGGCTATTGTGGCTATGGAAGGTCTTGAGTTACATCAATTGGATGTGAAGACAACTTTCTTACATGGAGAGTTGAAGGAAGAGATCTTTATGAAGCAACCGAAGGGTTTTGAAGTTAAAGGTAAAGAAAGTCATGTGTGCCGTTTGAAGAAGTCATTGTATGGGCTAAAACAATCGCCTAGGCAATGGTACAAGAAATTTGATTTGTTTATGCTTTCACATAATTTTACAAGGAGCTCTTATGATAGTTGAGTCTATCTTAAGAAGCTTGATAGTGGGTCTACTATATATTTGATTCTTTATGTTGATGACATGCTTGTAGCATGTAAAGATTTGTTTGAGGTGGAGAACATGAAGGTGTTACTTTCAAGTGAATTCGACATGAAAGATCTTGGCGAAGCCAAGAAGATACTTGGAATAGAGATATTGAGGGATAAGGCAAAAGGCATCTTGTACCTTAGTCAAAGGAGGTACACTGAGAAGGTATTAAGAAGATTCTCCATAGGCGATGCAAAGAGTGTGTTTACGCCTCTAGCTTCTCATTTCAAGCTATCCAAGAAGCTATGTCCTCAAACAAAGGAAGAAGAAGAACGAATGTATGAAATTCCATACACTTGCGCAGTTGGTAGCGTTATATACGCAATGGTTTGCTCTAGACTTGATATTGCTCAAGTAGTTAGCATGGTGAGCCGATATATGTCAAATCTGGGTAAGGGTCATTGGGAAGCGCTAAAGTTGTTGTTGAGGTACTTGAAGGGAACCTCAAATGTTTGTCTCAAGTTTGGGAAAAGTTTAAGTGGGTTAGTTGGTTATTGTGATTCAGACTATGCGGGTGACTTGGATACTAGAAAGTCTACCTCGGGAAATGTTTTTACATTAGGTGGAACGACGGTGAATTGGCAATCGTCGCTCCAAAGTGTCATCGCCATGTCCACCATCGAAGCGGAATATATAGTTATCACCGAGTCATTCAAAGAGGCAAAGTGGCTTAAAGGATTGGTTGGTGAGATGTGCCCTGAGAAGAGCTTGGTGCGTGTTCATTGTGATAGTGAAAGTGCCATTCATTTGGCAAGGAATCAAAACACTTTTCATCGAAGAACCAAGCACATCGACATCAAATATAACTTCATCCGAGATGAAGTTGAGCACAAGAGAGTACGCTTAGCAAAAATAAGCACCAATGATAATCCGGCCGACATGATGACGAAGCTGTTGCCGATCGACAAGTTCACTCTATGTGTGAACTTGATTGGTTTAGAAGCTTGCTTGATGTGAAGCCCCTGGGGGGCATTATGTGGTGTGTTACTTGTTTGATTGTTTGTAGTGTGGTGTTGGAGTGTCTTGGAGGAAGTGTCTGATCTTGGTGAACTCAAGTCAAGGTGGAGATTGTTGGAGTTTTTGGTGTGACTTTGAGTACACCAATGGTGTATGATGAGTTTGGTGTTGTGTGGATGTGTGTATGTGTGTGTATGATGATGTGGGAGTCATTTTGGGGTCTTTGATGAGCCGCTGGACCCATATGAAGCATGCTCGACTCGAGCCAGTTGGCTCGACCAAGTCAGTAGCTATTCTGATCTGTCGCTCGACTAAAAAACAAGCCACTCGACTAAGGCCATTTCGCTCGACCGGTCGAGCGGGAGTCTAGAAAGCACTTTGTTTTCTTGCGCGATAAGTTTTACGAGAATGTTTTAGTGTGGGCCTTTACCCAATCATTGGTACACGGCTACTACTATAAATAGGAGCCTCATACACTCATTTCTATGTAGATTCTTAACCCTAGCCAAACACAAACCCACCTCCTTTATCTTCTCAAGTGTAATACTCCATTGTAAGAGTTCTTGAGAACTCCATTATTATTCATATAATCAAGAAAGCTAACCACCACTGAGGACGTAGCCCACATTGGGGTAAACTTCGTAAATTTTGTGTCTTTTGTTTTGCTTTCCTTCTTATTGTTTTCATTGTTTATTATTGAAGATTGTTGTTTACTTGCATTGAACACCCTTACCATTAGTCTTGGGTGTTTTCTAGGGATAAAGTCTGAAACTTTAGGCCCTTGTGTATTGGTTTTATCACATCCAAATCATATTTATCCCCCAAATCCAAAGATGTTCATCATTATAAAGCACACCAACTTGCACAAACTAGAACAAAAATTTGATGAACTAAAATCTTTTCTATTTAACTCATGATGGTCATCACTTATACAAGCTACTATCATTTTCTTAAAGAAATTAACTTTATCCTACACTCCAATCTCTTACACACTCACTTACATACTCCAATATCTTACATATTTACTTACACACTCTAAATCACTCACACAAGTTAACCTTCTTTCATACTTCAAAAACACTTTTCATTCAATCTTATGAATTATAAATTACCCAAAACCCATTATAAATACTCCCTTAGCTATGAGATCACTTACACCACCATCATCAATCTTTCTAACATTCTTTCTTATATTATCATTTTCATCAAAGTCTTACTAACTTAATACCTTACTATCAGTTGAAGAAATTCAAGAAGATGGAACTTAAAACACTCTTATTTTGCTTAAATTATCATCATTTTAGGGTGATTACTTTGGTACTTAGAAAATCATTATTTTGGAGTTGAGTACTTATTTTGGGAGCTTGGAAGTACTAGAATTTGGAGGTTGTATCTTGGAGCTTGAAACTTGGAGCTTGGAGCTTGGAGCTTTGAGTATTTATTTTGAAGCACTACTTGAAGGATCTTATTTTCTTATGTTATTAATTAGTACTTGGTACTAACCCTTAAGTGTCAATATGATACAATTTCTTACCCTGCTCTTTATGCGGAGTTTTACATTATATTTATTTTATAAAATGCAAAGTATGAAATATGTTGAGTATGTTTAAGTAGGAAGTTAATTTAATGAGATTATGATAAAGATTAATTTAAGTATGTTTATGCTAAAAGTATTTTTATATGTTAATTTAGTAATCTTTGAACAAGTTTAGGACGAAGTTGGGTGAAAAATTATATCTAGTGATATTAAGTATAATTTATGTTATAAACTAGTGTTAGAATGTTCATGAGTTATGCATTACATTAGGAATGTTATTATATTTAAGAATTTTTATGTTAGAATTTTTGTTATTATGTTTACGTTAGCTTCAAACTAATTTTTAAGATAGTAAGTTATTTTATGAACTTATTTTTTTATTAAGTATGGTTATACTAAAATTGTTGTTATTATAGTACTTATTTTAATATCAAAGTTTATCCTTAAAGTTATAATAAATTTCTAAAGTTATTGTGAAAAGTTTCTATTTTTTTAGTGGTTATGTTAATTATTTAAATCTATGATTTACTTTGATAAATTAAATTCGGTTGTTTTTAAGTAAAAAAGGCCCCAAAACACTCATAGGTCATTCGGCCATTATTATATTAAACAAAAAAGGTTCAATTTACTATTTTAAATTATTACAAGCTACTTTTATGATAATAATAAAATAACAATTTAAAAAGATATTTTTTGAGAAATTTTTTTATAAGTTATTAAATTTAAAAGTGTTTTCATGAATGTATGAAATTTTATAATAAAAGTATGTGATATTAAATAACAAGTTTGTACAAAATATTTCTTTAGTTGACGATTTGACCAAAAGTTATGTAAAAAGATGTAAAATTATTTTTAATGAACTTGCCTATTTAACTTATGTGTGAAATTTCGATTTTAGTAAAATATTATAAGATAAAAGTTTTACTTGTTTTATAACAAGAAATACTGATTTTTGTGAAAATTCAAGTTTATACTTGTTTTATAACTAGAAGTATTGATTTTAGGGAACATATAAAGTATTACTTCTTTTATAAACTAGAAATGTTGATTTTCGTAAAACTATAAGATTTATTTGTTTTTTATTTAGAATATGATTTTTGTGAACATAATAAGTTTCACTGTTTTTCTTAACTTGAAATATTGATTTTTTTGAATTTGTTGAATTTTGAAAACTTATCCAAAGAATGCAATTTTAAATTGAATTATAATTATAATATTTGATTTTGTGAAGAGAGTAAAATTTTATTTGTTTAAAGTTGGAAATGTTGATTTTGTGAACTTATTTCAAGAGAAAAAGATTTTAGTAGCTACTAATGAAAAATATTAATTTGGAGACTTTTAATAGAATATTAAATTAGTATGAATTTAATGAACTACTAAAATTAAAGTTACAAATAAAATATAATGTGTAAAAATTTAGCAATAAATGTATGAAGACATAAAGGTAAATTTAACGCTATAAATAAAAATTTTATTTTAATAAATAAAAAAAAGTTACCACCTAAGTTAGTCAAAGTCAACTTGTAGTAATAAAAATGTGATGTACTTGTGTGAATGAATATTGATTAAATGATCTTGATAGTAAGGTAATGTCGAACCATGGACCGGCATGTAAAATCTTGGTTCCCGTGTTGGCTGGCATGTAAAATGCGGTATAGGACAGGGGGTTAGCTACCTATCCTGTAGAGCTTGAGCATAATTGTATTGGACGAATGACGACTCCCACCACAGTTAAGGGTTAGGACTACGATCCTCACCTAAACAGACCCTTACATATATTAGGTGTCATATTGTTGTGCTTTTTGATCAGTTATAAACTTGATTAGTGTTGATGCTATGATGCATGGTACAGTTATGAGTATTAACCAAATGAACTTACTAAAGTATTAAGAATTTAAGATTACTGAATTGTATAAGTGGCAGTAATGTACTTCTGCCAGGATTGAGAATGGTATCTTAATGACTTAAAACTATGGAACAGAAAAAGTATATAGTAAAAGTATACAGTGATGTTAATTAATTATAAGTTCGTACTTAAATTAGTATTTTGTAAATGTAGCATATAATTTCCGTATTTGGGTTGGATAGGAAGTTATGCTTCGTGTTAAATGTTGATCGATTCAATCGGCTGTCAACAGTATCATGGATGACAGTATTTTGCAGGATTTATTTTCAGGTTCCGATCCAGACGGCAGTTACAATTTATTTATGTTATCGAGGACTTAGCTGCATTTTGTTATTTACTTGATGCTTGATGATCTAAATGTATTTAATTTTATTATATATTTTTGAAACACACATCATGTACATTTTTTTCCTACTCTGATGTAACATTTATCATTTGTCATAAATAGTTTTTAGTTTTTAAAGCTTTTTAGAAAATTGACATTTTGAGACAGTCGCATTAATTGAAAATATTTTCATTAATGTTAATTACGTATTAAGACTGTCAAACTTGCTACATAAGGTCATAACCTATGCATTCAGGCAATTGAGATCGCATGAGGTTAACTATCCCATTCACGACAACAAGCTCGTCGTAATAATCCTTGCTTTGAAATTGGTGGATGTGTACTTATGCTGCAAGGTATGGTCATAGCCTATGCATTGAGGCAATTGAGATCACGTGAAGTTAACTACCCCACTCCCGATATCAAGCTCATCGCAATAATCTTTGCTTTAAAATTGTGGAGACACTATCTCTATGGGTTACCTTGTAAGATCTACTCATCTACATGGATGATCAGAACTTGAGGTATGTCTTCAATTAGAAGGAACTAAACATACGCCAGAGAAGGTGGCTTGAGGTAATTAAGAACTATAATCTTGAGATTATTTATCACCCCGATAAGGCGAAAAAGGTCGTTGATGGTTTGAGTAGGAGCCAAGAGGCCTATAGTTTTTGTGAATGCTACTCCCTCCTATTCAAGCTAGTAATCCCATTTAGTTGTTCACACTTGTTGAGGCAACATTTAACCTTTAATATCTCTAATTGTTCTTAATTAAAAATTATAAAAAGTTGATATTAATAACCCTTGCATTGAGACGAATCAAACAAGATCTCATATAACTATGTTTTAACTTACTAATCAGCCCATTTCCACACTTGAGAAAGTTCCTTGTTCCCTAGTCTCCACCTTGGCAGACTACAAGCATAAAAAACATTCATATTAATTAGAAGCAAAACAGACTAACCACTCAAATTCAAATACTAACCACTTACGGCCCCTTTGGTTGATGGTAATGAAGTAATGGGAATGAAATGTTGTAATGGCAATAGTAATGAAGGAATGGATATGAGAATTGGTAATGAAGATTCTTTTGTTTGGTGTGCATGACTAAAGAATGGTAATGGAGGATAATATTTCATTGATTGCATTTGGTTGTTAGTAATAAAAAATAGTAATGACTCTTAGTTTAATTATTATATATTTGTATCTAAAAGCATTATTGTATCTAAATTATTCTATCTAATGATTCTTTTTTTAATAATAATTTTTTTTGGATAATTACATACATTACCTTTTTTTGCTTCATTATTTTTTTTCTTCAGCTCGAAACAACATTACCTTATTTTATTACCACAGTAATACTTCATTACCATTACAGCCTAATACCAGGTTGTTTGATGGTAATAAAAATGGCCATTTTTGGTAATTTCATTACCTTATTTTATTACCATCCATTACCATTGAAGGCATCCAAACAACCAAATTTTTTATTACTTAATTTTATTACCATTACCGCCCTCTAATACCATGTACCAAACGGGCCGTTAAGGTTGAGATAGTAGTAGCCTAAACTCTTTCAAATATCATCTATCAACAATTAAACTCAAAACAACCCAAAATGACTAAAAAATCAAAATGAAGCAGAAATCAACTTTATAATTACAAACCCCCTTATTAATCACATTAATTCATTATTTAATCGCCAAACAAATTTTAAATGCTGAACCAATAGTCATTAAATATATAAATAAATTCTCACATTAAACTAAAATCTATTATATAACTACTACTAAAACAAAACACAGCTGACATCATCACTATTTAATATTGCTTACGTGTCACAACCTTAACAAAAATTTTCCTTCTAAAACTCAATGATGATGTCATTGTTATTATGACTAATATTTATATCTTTGACTTTATTACTTTCTAACTATGACTATAATATTATCCATATTAATTTACCTTTTAGCTTTAGGTCTCATAATTTAATGTATTAGAAAATCATATGCTTATTTTATTTCATTTCTTTCAGTATTTATAAAATTTTATCAATTTTATTTATCAAATGAGTATTATTTAATTTGTGTATTGGATATTTTGAGATTGTTAAAAAATAATATACTTATTAGGATTTTTTATTTATAATATTTCTTACTTAAATGCAATGCTTAATTCTAATATGATTTAGGTTGTGATTATCTTTATGCAAGTCGCTTATATTTTTTATGACAAATAAATTAGTTTTTTGTTTAAATTGATTTTGAAGTGTGTTATTAATAGTTGTAATATTTTATATAAATTAGTATAATATTTAATTTTGTTAGCATTAATTGGTATGTTATTTTTTATTAAAAATTTTTTAATTTTGTATTGTATACTTCATGTACGAACCAAATGTCCTTTCATTCAAAATAACCAAAAAAAAGTATAAATATAAATGTATTAAGTATATAATCAATTTTTATGTCTTTTGTTATGATTTATGCATGAACTAAATTTTCGCAATCATCTACACGCACAATGCAAAGTATGATACAAATCATACAATGTATGTAATGTATACAACTATTCAAAGTGAAATAAATATAATTTTAATGTGAAATTTTAATTTATTAAATGATACAAATATATCGTAAAATTTAATAAAGTTGTGCATCTCACGAGCACTATCTAGTATTATAAACAAAGAACAAATCAAAAGCAAACAAAGATTTTGTGGAACAATCTTAGCCATCCACCGAGACACGTGCCAAGACATTAGTAAAAGAACAAAACACTATTCATTAGATCAAAATATGAATAGTAAAAAAAGTTTCTCTCGTTTTATATGTAATAAAAATAAATGAGACTACTAGCTTGAATAGGAGGGAGTATTATGTTTGTGCCTTGGGAATTGTATTGTGAAGTTAAGAGCTTGGAATTAGAGATTTATAGTGGATAGCAGACTGGTCAGCGTTTGGAAGCTATGACTATGCAGCCTACTTTATTTGATCGTATTATTGAGGATCAGCTTGAGGATCCCGAGATTGTTGAGTTGATTCACAGGGTTGAGGGTAATGAGACTGATGCGTTTGAGCTCAGAGAAAAAGGAGAGTTGAGAGTTGAGGATGAATGGTAGGTTGTGTATTCCAAACAACCCCAAGCTGAAAAATGAGATTTTTAGAGAGGGTCACCAGAGTTTGTGTCATTTGCATCCCAGTCGGGATAAGATGACAAAGGAGATTAGAGAATTTTTTTGGTGGAAAAAAGGATTAGTTTACCAGAGGGTAACATTTGAGAAGTAAAAGAGTGTCAGTTTGCTTTAACTACTACGTGTTCCTGATTGGAAATGAGATTCAGTTTCTATGGGTTTTGTAGTGTGATTACCAAGGACACAGAGATCTAATGATTCTATTTGTGTCATAATTGACTGATTGACTAAGCTGGCTTGGTTTATGTTAATGAAGAGTACTTGGGGAGCCAAGCAGTTAGCATATGCCTATGTTTGAGAGATTATCAAACTTCATGATGTTCCAAGGACCATCGTTTTCGGATAGAGATCTGAAGTTTCTTTCGAGGTTTTGGAAAAAGTTGCAGGAGGCTTTTAAGACTAAGTTATGTTTGATTACTACATCACCCTACTACTGATGGATAGAACGAGAGAACCATTCAGACTCTAGAAGATATTCTGAGATGTTGTATGCTGGATTTTAAAGGCTCTTGGGAGAATAAGCTATAATTCGTAGAGTTCGCCTACAACAATAGCTTTTAGTCTATCATCAAAATGGCTTCGAATGAGACTTTGTACGTAAGGATATGTCGTGTACCCTTATGTTGGGATCTTATGGATAGGATCAAGCTAGAAAGGCCTGATGTGATTCAAGAATCTATGGATGCTTTGAGGATTGTTCAATAGAACATGAAGGCAACACATAGCTGACAAACGAGCTACGTTGATAATCGTCACAGAGTGTTGAAATTTGAGGTTGGTGACAAAATCTTCCTTAGGTTTTACCCATGTGGGGTGTTTAACATTTCGATATTTTAGGAAAATTGAGCTCGAAGTTTATCGGACCTTTTTAGGTTTTGAGGAGAGTTAGAGATGTTGCCTACGAGGGTGAACTATCCCCGAGTTTGGAGAATGTCCATAATGTCTTTCATGTCTCCCAACTATGGAACTATGTTTATGATCTGTCTCATGTTCTAGCTCAGGAGCCACTTTTGATTGAGGAGTCTTAAGTTTGAGGAGAGGCCAAGCAAGATCTTGCGTACCTGAGTAAATGAGCTAAGAAATTTGAGGATTCCTTTGGTTAAGGTTATATGGTCACGACGGAGTTGAAGAGGCGACTTGGGTGAAAAAGGTCGACATGAGAGAGCGTTATCATTATATTTTTGATAAGTCTTAATTTTGGGACGATACTATTTTAAGAGAGAAAAGAATTCTAACAGATTCAAAATTTTAATCTTAATTTCTTTATTCCAAATTCTTTAGTTATCCAATTCAAACCATTTATAATTTCTAAACTTTTTTTCCTATTTTGTAATTTCTTCCAAATATTAAACTTCAATATTATTTTCTTCAAAAATTTTTATTAACACTAAAACATTATCTTATCATATATTATATCACGAAAATTACATTTTATTATTATATTAATGATTTTATTTAAAAGTTACGTTTTAATTTTTTTTTAAAACTAACTTTACTGGTTGTTATTTTAATCATATCACTTGATTTAACTATTTTATACCTAAAAATTACCTATATTTTTATTATTAATTTTAATTATAGTTCTAAGAAAATTTTTCTAAGTAAACTAATCTTAGTTCATAGTAAAACCTTAATCAATCTTACACATTCTAAAGCATATCTACTTGCATAAACTATAGAACAAAAATTGGATGAACAAATACCCCTTCTATTTAAGTTCATGTTGTTCATAACTTACAGAAGCTATCACAAATTCCTTACACAAGCTAATTTTCTTCCACACTTTAATCTCTTATACATCTTTTATGCACTCACTTATACACTCTAACTCTTACGCATTTACATACGCATTTCAATTCTTACACATTCACTTACACACTTAACTTGCATTGCTCCTATAGCTTAAAACTTTGCCCAATACCTATTGAAACCCCCTAGCCACGAGTTCATTACCACCACCATCATCAAATAATTCTAACATTTTATCTTATATCTTCACTTTATTAAATCTTACAACTACAACTACAACAACAACTACTAGTACTACTGCTGCTGCAAATGCACTATCACTACCACCACCACAAACACCACCACCACCACCACCATTTAATTTTAAAATTGTTAAGAAAATATATTATTTTAAGCTTAAAATAGTTAAGAAAATATATTATTCTAAGTTAAAATAGTTAAGAAATCATATTATTTTAAGTTTAAAATAGTTAAGAAATCATATTATTTTAAGTTTAAAATAGTTAAGAAAATATAAAAATAATACTTTAAAAATAGTTAAGAAAATATATTATTTAAGTTTAATATTGATTTTGGATCAAAATATTTTTATTTTAGAATTTTCTATAAATTTTAATTGATTGTTTGACTAATTAACGATAAAATATGAAATGATACGATCCTTGCCTAACCAGGCCCTTATATATATTAGACCAGAATATGAATATTCTATAAATCAGAGTTTGGGTTTAGGACTATGATCATTACCTAACTAGACCCTACCATATATTAGTAGTCATTATTGTTGTATTGTGATATGTGATGATGGTAAAGTTATGATATGAATCTTAATCAAACTTGATTAAATAAGCAATAAGGTTACCAAGTGTTTAGCAGCAGTAATAAACTACTATAAGTATGTAGAATTGAGAATGGTAACTTGATGGCTTAATAGAGGTTAGTAATGAGTAATAACCTCCTATATTGTGCTTGATTAATATTTTGTAAGCATGATTTAATTATCACAACATAAGCTGGTTAAAGCAATTGTGCTCGGCTTTATTGCTGATCCAATTCAATTGGTTGTCATCCGTATTATGGATAGCAATATTTTGTAGGAAGATTTAGCTCATGTTTTGATCAAGGCGCAACTTTGTTTATTCTATCAAAGACGTAGTTGTATTGATTTTACTTAATGACTTGGATAGTTGGATAACTATGTTGTATTTATATTTTTTTATTATGTATTTTAAGCAAATATTATGTTATATTTTCTCAGTTGTAATATTTTGAATAATTTTAGTTATAAATGATTTTCAGCAGTTCGATATTTTAGATTTTTACATTATTTATCTTAAACAATATTATTAATGTTAATTATGTATCGAGATTGCAAAACTTGCTACACAATTTCTCATCCAAAAGTTTTTCATGTAAATCTAATATCTAGGGCATTCGTCTATAACAGGTTTATGATCTTTTTTTGTCCGGCCCAACCAGAATAGTATATGTGATATCTTCTAAATCAATTTGTTTACCAAGTAATGCAAGTTCATCCACAAATACAATAGACTTAATAGATTGAATATAGTCAGTTATGGATTGGTTAGGTTGTTTAGTAGTATGATGAAGGCGAAATTGATTAGCAAAGTGGAAGCAAGGGTATTACATGCCTCCAAAAGGTTTTTACATTAGTTAACAATATAATTTGGGGAAATCGTAAAAAATACATAAACTTTTGCTTGATATGTTGAAAATAAACTTAATTTTGTTTATCTTTAATAAATTCACCTATTTGACATAATTATTGAAAATAAATCTGACTATTGTTAATTCCTAATTCTTGATTTACAAATAAGCTTTGAATATTGTTGTAAAAACAGTAGATTAGTTTATTTTTAGAAAATATATCTAATAGGTAGGTTTATATAAAATAAATAATAGATGAGTTTATTTTCAATGGCTTCAAACAAAATTGATTTTGTTATTAACAATTTAGCCTATAATATATTAGTTAATAGTAAGTTACCAAACTTCAGAAAAAAAATATAGACATTTTCATGAATATTCATCTGTCCTGTATAATTTGAATCAAATAGAAAAGTGATGTTTATTAAGAAAAAGGTGGATAATAAATGAAGAGAGAGAATTAATTGTGTGAATGAAATTAAAAGAGAGTTAAAATGTATGAGTGAGATTAAAAGAAAGTGGTATGACACAAATTAAATAGAACGGTCCAAAATGACAGATAATGCAAATTTAACAGAACAGAGAAAGTATTGTTCAACATTGGCATTATTTCTATATATAATAATATAATATATATTCCGTAACCAATATTCACTATATGCCTAAAACTAATTAGACATTAAACTAGAAACAAAAATTACACAATATTTTTCACAATAAAATACACTATAATTAATAACAACAAAGCTACATCTCCTACACACAATTTTCAAAACTTCCCTCAAAAAATAATGACTAAAAAAAACTTATACAACAAGATCATGATCTTTCTATTTTTGTGCAATCTTTATCCTTTTTTGGCATCGTTAGATTGCTGCTTAATATTAATATTATTATTATTATTATTATTATTATTATTATTATTATTATTGTTAATTAGTAATGAAGATGATGGATTAGGTTGATATCCCATAGAATGATAAGGATATTCTGATAACATTTGAACAACTTCTCTCATGGTTGGACGTTCAATGCTATTCTCTTGTGTGCATAACATTGCAACAAAGAACAAGTGCATGGCTTCATCTTGAGGTACTGCACTTAGTCGAGAATCAAGTACAACAACCACATTTTCTTTGCGGCAATTTGTTTGGACTTTGCACCATTGGACTATGTCTACCCCTTCTCCGAAATCCCCCACTGGTCGACGTCCGGTTAAGAGTTCGAGTAGAACTACTCCAAAACTGTATACATCACTTTTTTCGTCCACTCTTAATGTGTACGCGTATTCTGCATGATGACAAGAAAAAAACACAAAGATAGTTAGATGTTATGTTAATAGCAAATTAGCAAATATTGCGACTCAAAAGTAAAAAATAGAGTTAAAATAATTTATTGGCTAAATATCCAATATATACTACATTTTCACTGATTTATCATTCACGACCGATCTATGTCTTCTATTAGATATATCCCTGTTCCATATAAATCTATTTCTCATCCTCCATCACATTATTACATATTCATTGTTATTATAATCATTTTTCAATAAAATTATATTTTTTTAATCCCTATAAAATTTCTAGTGATAGTAACATATTATTAAAAAGGCTACTACTTCCTCTGTCTCTTTTCAAATGTTTCCATTGATTTGGGCACGTTTGCCAACACACTATTACTACCCTTAATATTAGATATTAATAAAACTTATGCCGGGAAGAATCAAATAAGATTTCATATGACTATGTTTTAATTTATAGATTAAGAATAAAATACAAATTAAGATTGAATTAATAGTATCCAAAAACTAAATAAATAGACGTTTGAGGAGAAACATAGGGAGTATTATGTATAACAATTTCAAAGGAATTAGTGTAAGAATGTAACTACATCAAAAAGCAAAGAGCAAGAAAAGCTTTAGAAAAAGAGTAATTGAGAAGAAGACAAGTAATTTGAAATAAACAAAACAAGATTATAAGCAATTTGCTTTATGAAAAGAAAGCACAAAACGAAAAGACAAGAGAGAAAATGGGGGAAGATGTCTTTCTTTAGAGAGAAATTAAAGGGGAGGAAGTGGGCACGATAATATATGTGCATGTGGTCATTCACTTTCGCAACACACGATGGATGACAGTCACTCAGACACTCTTAACACTGGCCCATGTACCAGTCACCAACACACCCATTTTATCACTCAACTTTCTTTTTCGTCCTAGTTTACACTATAAAATTCAAAATATATAAAATTTTTTAAGTCATGTAGATTTAAAAGAACAAATAATTCTATATCTTTCTCTTAAAAATTTTTAAAAGGTTAAATAGATTCGATTTTATGATTTTATCATCTATCGAGATTGAGATATGCCTTTGAAATCAATAGGCAACAACTATTTAGGTACTTATAGACTGCTCTATTATTACTACTCTCACAAAAATAAAAAAAAGTTGATGAATTATCACTACTTTCTAACTTATTAGTTCAGCCAACTAGTATCGACAAAGTCATCATATGTTTAAAAGGTTAGTGACCAGCAATTTACAAATAACTCCGCTAATGCTAGGTCACATAGCAATAAGAAAATTCTCAACCTTAGAAGAAAAATAATTCTTCATTATCAAATGAGCTAATTAGTATCAGTCGTACTATATGTTTTTTACTTGTATATAATAAATTATTTTTGGCTTACCTTTAGGTGTTTTCAATAAAATGCTCCATCCCCCAATATCGCTCCTATAATACCTTATTCCCATGTCACCAACATTTCGTCACTTTCCCTCGACAATATATGGACTTGTACACTATTTAGTAACAATGTGTTTCTTCTATTTGTAATAGCGATTAGTGTGTCTGTTTCATTGAGAATTAACGTTGATCATTTTTTCAGTGTGATTATAAGCAGTGGTGTATTTTTTGCCTTTTCTTTATATTATCGTAATCATTTAACTTTGTTATTAATATATATATATATATATATATATATATATATATATATATATATATATATATATATATATATATATATATATATATATATATATATAACTGACTGTTTCTCTTTTAATGTATTGTGTCATTGTATCAACAGTTTTGATATTCAAAATAAAGCAATAGATAGAGATTGGTTTTAATAGGGTTAGTTAATGAAACTTTGTTTTACTTAGCGTCTTATCTAGAGGTATTCAAAACAATTCAACATTTTTAATATTTACTCGACTTTGTAATTGACTCTGATTAGACTCAAATTCATAAATGAATAAGTAAAAACAAATATGTACACAAAATTGTAATGTTCAATAATACGAATAAAAAACTCTAATCCCACCCATAATTTTCTAATTAGGGGGTGCAATATTGAAAATTGTAATGTTCATAAAATATAATGGCCGGTTTTTAATGATCAACCACTTTTGTTCAATCTTATCATATATTTTAATCTTTTTTCTTAAAAATCACTTTCTTTCCTTTTAATTCAAATTCAAAAATTCATAGTAATATAGCAAAATACGACGGTTTCAAGTTATATTATGATTAGGGGTGTTCATTACATCGGGTAGCTATCTTATGGTCCGTGTTCCGACCCGATTTATTAGGGTACCCGAATGTCGGATAAATATCCGGATAAATCGAGTCGGGACTCCGGGTACCAGTTGTAATTATGTTGATTTTTTAATTTTATTTTTGTGGTTGAATTTAATCAATTTATGATTATATTTCTTCCGTTTCAATTTACTTACAACATATGAGATTATTACACTATTCATTCATTACTTTTGATTTACGATTAGTTTTTTAATTTATAAGTTAAAATATAGTTAAAATGATATTTTATTTGATTCGTCTTAAAATAAAGATTATAAATATTTAATTTTTATTATTTTTTATTATACATAATTTGAGATATTAAAAATTAAATTAATGCATTTAATGAAGTATGATGTATAGTATGCCTAATGCTTATGGTATGAAGGGGGCATTTGAAAGGTTGCATCTAGGGATGCGAGTGAACAGTTGGATTAAAATAGACGTAATCATAACAATAATGATAATGTTTGGTCGCATTCATTGGACATTGAGAATGAGACTACAATGCATTCTAACAGCTAGCAGCCTTTCGTTAGCTTCAACATTGATCCCCTACTCTCTACTTTCGCTTTTTTTTTACACTCCCCAATAAAACCTTCAATTCTTCGCTTCTTTTTTATTTTTTGACCACCTAATACATTAGTATTACTTTTTTTTTTATTATAATAATAATATTAACAAATCTCCACTTATTATGGATCAATATCAATGGTTAATGTATTAGGAGTACTATATTATAGTTTTCATTATAAATTAAAAAAATAATTAAAATTACATGCTAATACTCTATCTGTTACATAATATTTTCACCTTTAAAAGATGTTTTAGTATTTTATACTTTATCTGTTCTTATTTAATTGCACCCAAAAAATTGCATATTTCAATGTGTTGGTGGCATTGTTTATATCTAGAGTTGCAAATAACTAAAACATATAAAAATTTGATATTATGAAAATATGCGATGAGATGAAAAAAAACAATATCCCTCGTGACTATATAATTTTCTCGTAGGATAGCCGTAATATGCAAAATATTTTAAATAATGAATAGTGCAAAATATAGTTTTGGTGTAAGTAAAAAACAGAGAAAGTAGCAGAAGTAATGGAGGATAAATGTGTAAATAAGATTAAATGAGAATAATGAAGATTATTACTAGAAGAAAATTGTACAAAAGAAATGTGCAACCCAGAATATAATTGAGTTATATGTATATATATATATATATATATATATATATATATATATATATATATATATATATATATATATATATATATATATATATATATATATATATATATATATATATATATATATATATATATATATATATATGTGTGTGTGTGTGTAATAGAAGTATTATTTAATAAAGTAATGTAAATAAAAAATATTATTTGTTGTGTTTAAATTGCTTAAATAAAAGTAAAAAACTTTTACATTATTAGAGATTGTCAATAATGATACTTTGTAATAGAGGAAAAATTGTATTACCCTCTCTGAATTTTTTTTTTCTTTTCGCACAATTTTCAAAGTAAATTTTGAGCCTTAATATCTCTAAATACGCATCATAAAAAATTATAAAATATATATTTTAAGACGAATTTATCGAAATCTCACATAAATATATTTTATCATCTATATATGCCTTAAAAATATTAATTAAAATTTTCTTTTAAAACAAAATAAAATATTCTAAAAAGATAGAACATAAAAAGCCATATAAAAAATGAAATTTTGGGATTGTGCATATAGTAATTATAATTTTATAAGCTTGTTTTCCAACAGCTAGCAGACAATCACAATACATCAAAAAACTATGTTTAGCAAAAGTGGGCCACATTTGTTCACTTCTAACAATCCACTGACTAATTGACAGAATTTCAGTAGTTCAGGTCACACCACAAAATCTTGATTTCATTTGCCATTTGTCCTTATGTTACTTATATGCACTACCAATTAACTAACTTAACTAATTTATCAAGTTATTCATTATTATGAGGTTCTTAAGTGTAAAAAAAGACTTATCAATTGCGTTGCAAAGCTTTACAAAATAAATGAATTGATATATTCTGTGTTGTAAAAATGTAAAAAATAGTATTTTGTGTCATATTAAGGGATATCTTCTAATTTGACCTATATTTAGGCGTTTAACATGATCGCGACTGTTACCGCATTTTTACGCTATGATTAGAGTAATTAACGATCATCATAAAACAAGTTGGTATGAACAAAACTGTACTGGGAAAAAAGGGTAAAAGTACAGAGTGTGATACCTGGAGCAATATAACCATATGATCCAGCAATGGCTGACATGCACTCTGACGCGCCACCGTCGACTAAGAATTTGGCTAGCCCGAAATCTGCCACGTGTGCTTCGAAATTGGAGTTAAGGAGAATGTTGTTGGATTTGACATCACGGTGAACAATCAAAGGGGAACAATCATGGTGAAGGTAACAAAGTCCTTTAGCAGATTCAATTGCAATTTTGTACCTCATATTCCATCCTAGGAAACCTCCTAGTTTTTTACCATGAAGTGCTTCACCTAGGCTACCATTGCGCATGTAATCGTACACCAAAAGATTCGTGTGCTTGTTCGAGCAAAATGCGAGTAACCTCACTATGTTACGATGTCTTATTTGTCCGAGAGTTTCAATCTCGGCTTTGAAACCATGGTCATGTCTACTAGGTCCGAAACCTAATAGTTTTTTTACTGCAATTTCAGACCCACAAGACATTTTACCATGATAAACGATTCCCGCACCTCCTCTTCCAATCACATTGCCTTCTTTCATGCATTCGAGTATATCCAACACATTAAAACCCACCTTTTGAAATGTGGTTAATTTCCATGAATCCGAATTTTTTTTGAAGGATTTCGCCTTTATAACCGCGGCCACAGCGAAAATTAGGGAGCAAACCAAAAGGGCAAGTGCAATCACAAGTTTAAACTCACTAGAATTAGATTTTCGGTTTGAACTCAGGGTTAGGGACAAGTTACATTGGTTATCCAAGACCGATCCACAAAGTAATGGGTTGCCCGAAAAGGAAGAGGCATTGAAAATCGTAAACTGCCCGGACTCGGGCAATTTACCCGAAAGATCATTGAATGAAAAATCAACATCTGTGAGACTTTTCATAGACCCTAGTGACATGGGTATTGTACCATTTAAATGGTTCCTAGACAAATTCAAATAACTCATGATTTTAACACTAGAAATCTCAGGAGGAATGGACCCACTGAGATTGTTTTGGCTAAGATCAAGGTATGTAAGATGAGAACAACTTCCAATTTCACTAGGGATTAAACCTGAAAGGTTATTCTTGCTAAAATCAATCTTAATCACTTGTTTAAGTTGCCCTATACACTTTGGAATCGGGCCCGAAAATTGGTTCCCGCTAAAGTAAATGAACTGAACTGAACTGAAATTTGAAATTGATTCCGGCAAAGGACCGGATAAAAGGTTATTAGAGAGGTTAAGTTGGTCTAACTTAGCTGGATTTAACAAAGGATCAACATTTTCAGGCAAAGTACCAGAAAGATAGTTACTTTGAAGCTCTAATAAGTTAAGATTAGGCAAGTAAATAAATCCATTTGGGACACTCCCATTAAGGTAATTTTGGCCTAATCTAACCCTAGTAAGACTAACACAAGACCCTAAACTTTGTGGGATAGTTCCAAACAAGAAATTATTCATCAAAATTAAGACACTAAGTTGGTTTGAATCACACAAGTTTGAAGGGATAGTACCAGTAACCTTATTAGAAGACAAATCCAAGACCTTAAGCTTGCCATTTTGCCCTAATTTTCGCGGTATTTCACCAGTAAAATTGTTCTTCCATAGCTCAAGAGTCTCCAAATAAGGCAAATCATCAGCAACATAATCAGGAATTGACCCATGAAGCTTGTTCATGAAAAGATTAAACAGTTTCAAGCTTTTAAGATTAACAAACTCATTAGGAATCTCTCCACTAAGTGCATTTATAGAAACATCAAAGTATACCAAATTTGTAAGGTTGCCCAATTCTTTTGGTATATCACCTGAAAGATGATTCATATGCAAGTAAAGAGTATCAAGTAGCTCCATATTCCCCATTTCTTTGGGTATTGGGCCGGATAACCCACAACTTGAAAGATCCAAATGGGCAAGATTAATCAACTTTCCAAACTCTTTGGGAATGCCACCTTCATACACATTGTATTGCCCTAAATAAAGCTCCTTTAAACTTGTTAAGTTACCCAACTCTTTTGGGATTCTTCCATTAAGATCATTTCCTCCAAGAAACAAGTATTCTAAAGAGGTTAAATCACCATAAATTTGTGGGATTTCACCAAAGAAAAAATTCCCACCCAAATCTAAATGCCTCAACTTTTTTAAATTTGTAATCCGAAGTGGAAGAGGTGAAGTGAAATTGTTATTATAAACATCAAAAACTTCTAAATTTGGTAAACTTGAGAAATTCCATGTTTCTAACCCACCACTAAATTGGTTGTTTGAGAGGTTTAGGAACTGAAGACTGTTCGAGTTTCGGATTTCAACCCGACCCGAAAAGTTGTTTCCTGCTAAAGAGAGATGAATGAGGCTATCTAGGGTTGAAAAAACAGGGGAAACAGAGCCTTCAAGGTTGAAATCTGTTAAGTCAAGTGAGATTACTCTTCCATGGAGGCATTTAATTCCTGTCCAAAAGCAAACTGAGCTTGAATTTGAAGAATCCCAGTTTGTTAATGAAGGATTTGGGTTGTCAAATCCTTGTTTAAGAGTAAGTAAAGCTTCAAAATCAGAGGCTAAAACAGGGGAAGTGGATGAGAAAAAACAGAGGGAAATGAAGAAAAGGACTGTTAAACTTACTAAATATGGTAAAGAAGTGAACATTTTAGTGAAATTGTTTTGTGGGTAAGGAATTTTAGACAAAAAGAAAGGATTTTTAAGGTATTATGAAGTAGAAGAAGAACATTTTTGAGAAGAGATTTAATGGTGGGGATTTGAAGTGATGATGTAAGAAGAGAATAGTGTAAAAGTGAAGAAGAGAATCTGGTGAACTTGTTGAGGTGGTGTGTAAGGGGTTTTAGAAGTAAACATAATGTTAAGAGAGAATGACTGGATAAGTGAACGAAAAGGTTAAAAAGAAAGGAAGGGTCTTCAGATTTAAGCTAATGGTTTTTGCTCTTTTCCATCTTTCTTCTCTATCTTTATGAGAATGGGGTGATAAAGGAAAAGGATAGTGCAAATAAATGTATTCATGGCATCATGGGGCTGTATAGTGTATACTTCCTCCATTTTGAAACACTCGCTATAATATACAGTTATCGACACTGTTCAGTATAAGTATCACATGTGACTTTTAAAACAATTTACTATTAATTACTTTTAAGTCGTATAATATTTTGTTTGATTCGTCTCAATTCAAATATTATATATTAATCGGAGGGAGTATTTTCTATGTATCTTTGAATTTACTCTGATTGTGTTAGGGTTTGACGTATTCATTAGTTCTTAATGATTTGATGCAGTTAAAATACCAGGAGTGCTTTAAAGAAAAATTGTCATTGCTCAATAAAGTTGCAACTTAAATAGTGTTTAGTGGTACAAGCAGTTGATTTTAAAATTGTATTCAATATCAAAATGAGGGGATTCAAAATTTTTATTCATCTTCCTCAATAAAATATATTTCAACAACTACTATTATAAACCCTATTTTTATCGAATATTGTATAGATTTAGACTGCTAATTAAATATGTAATATAACAATCATATTTGTACTACTATAACTACCCTTAGCAATAGCTAACTTATGTCGGAGAATAAGATTTGAAGAAACAAGTCTATAGTGAATGAAATAAAAAAAAAGTGTGTTTGTGGATAAGATTAGAAAAAACAATATATATGTATCATATATGATTATTAATAGAAAACTAAAATAAAAAAAAAAAACCTTGTAATAAAATAAAAAAAGACAATTTAAGTTTGTAAATAAGAATTATAAAAACCAATAGGAAGGACTCTATTAGTATATGCAAGTGTTTTCTTAAAGGGAAAACATTTTCATCATTATGAGGTTTTGCACCTTAAAGAAAAAGTGTTTTACCAAAATTAAAATTAGTCTAACATAATGCTTAATTGAGTTTTATTTTAGTTATTGAATTGATTTTGGAATGTGCAAATAAATCACTTAGATATAACATGAATATAATAATAGGATTAACTTTTTTTTTTTTTTGCTTACATACTATGAAGTTGATGTGTATAATTTTTAAAAAAAGATATACAAACATGCTTTTTTTGTAGGTCACTTTTGTTGTGGTATCTTTATTTCCTTGTTATTCTATCTTTGCTTTATAGCTTTCACCAATTTTTTGTTTTCTCTTCTTCTTTACATCCTATCGCATAGTGTGTTTCTTTGCTTTAGTCACATATTTGGCTATTTACCTTTTCAATGTTTGTTTTCTTTTGTTGAATTTTGGTTAAATTCAATCTATAATAGTTTTCTTTTAGTGGAAAAAAATAATAACATAAATTATTATTAAATTTTTTTAAAGAGAGATGATAACTTTGTACATCCTTTAATGCTCTTCAAGTTACCTAAATTCTACTACAACGCGGCTAATACGAATAGTAGTTTGAGATAAAGTCGAGTTCACTTTTTAATTGAATCGAAATGAATAAAGATATACTTGTGAATAAACTTAAATATTTGAATTACTGAAATTCGAGATATGATTTTTGAATAAATATTTAAATCAAAACACTAATCTAAAATCATCCATAAATATCAATGTAGATGTAATACATATGAATGAACCTTAAAAATTGCTTATTATGGATTTTAAGCTTAATATATAATAAAGCTAAAATTAAGTTATCGACATATAATTCTATAACACTGAGCTGATTCTATTAAAATTTAATAAAAAAATACCGACATAAAAGATTAGAGATATGTGAGAATCGAATATAGAATTTTATATGAGAAAAACAATATTTAATCTAACTGAGATAAAACTTCTATATCGACTTTTCTTGTTGGGCTATTACTACACCAATTATTAAAGCTCAATATTCTGTTAGCCTTAACTAGAATGTTGTTGTTCTTGCATGTCTAAATATAAAGAGAGTTGCTAATACTTGCTAGATGTGGGAGAATATGGAGATGAGGAACATCCTTAATTATACTTTGTCACTTTCAAATTGCTCTATTACTATTTTAGTATTTTAGGATTGATTTTGTCTCATTTTTATTTAAAACATGATTTTATAATCACTTTTATTTTTTATATTTTTGTTCATATTTTTAAATGACTGCATCACTTTAGTTTACTATATTCAACTCTTTAATCTTTATGTTATTTGTAAATGAAACGAATAATCAAAACAAAGTATGTAAATTTATAAAAGTAAAGAAAAAAGACAATATTGAAAAAAAATATAGCCGTTTGGATAACAGAAATTTAAAGTTGTTCAATCAATTTTATAAATGATAAATAAATAATTATAAAAGTAAAGTTTTTGTGTGAAAAAAGAAAAGAGAAAGGGAGAGGAGAGAAGTAAAGTAGGATTCTCTACATCTTTACATAAATTAATAATACATAAATTACTATGACAAAAATACCCTTTAGCTTTAATCAAATTCATGCTTACTTTTTTTCTTTCTTCTTTATGCCTACTTGTATACTCCTAGTAACCTACTTTAGATCAAAAAATATGATGAAATTGCACTTTCCATCATAATTCAAGAAGAAAATAAGGAGGGAAAAAATAATTGAAAAAGATAGGACATGATTTTGATCATATGAGGATCCACATAATAATTGAATAATATAGTGAATGATTATTTATTTATTTATTAAAAAAAATTAATATTAAATTAAAGGTAAAGAAACGTGGAAGACAATCATGATGAATGGAATGTTTGTCACTAAGGTGAATAGTAGCTTCCATGATGATCATAAGCATTGGATCTTGTGAATTTTTGATGAAGTTCATTGGCAATATGGTAGTAGTGTAATCAATTGCTATCAAAAGGTAGGGGAAGGAGGATTTACAAATAATCCATCAAAATATTCTTATATATACTTATCCTTCTCAATTTACCACAATTATTATAAAAAAATTTTATAATATAAAATTATGATAGAGTAATTAAAAAAATATAAAAATATAATATAAATTGTATGTATTGATTAATATTAAAGTTAACCCAGATACCGATCAACTAGTTAGTAAACTAAGTCGCGTGAAAATGATGATTATATGATAATAAATTAGATGTATGGAGTAATAATTATTTTATATTAATGATTCTCCATATGTTTGCTAAAAAAGTGACAAAACTAAATTATAAATTATTTAATATTTAATATTTAATATGACTATAGTTATACTACTCTATCATGATATAATTGATATATCGTTACTAATAGGAATAAATAAGATATTTGTGTTGTTATATGAACTATAGTAGTCAGTAGATGAATTGTTTATAATATCTCTTCCACTTCTAAATAAATTCGGGAAAAGTTAATAAAAAAAAAAATTATATTTTTGGTGCAAGAGAGTTGCATAAGATGAAGATAGATATGATATTTGATACAATCATCATAAGATTTTAATCACATAATAATTAATTGAAACTTAATTTCAACTCATAACAATTGTCGAGATTGAATACCCATCGATCCATTATACTTAAAAGGAATTTATGTTCGAGTCTGTCTGCGTCATAACTCGTATTATTAGACTAAAAAATATTTGTGAGACATATAATATAGAAAAATGACAATTAATTAATTATCTACACATATAAAGATAAATATTCAACCAACGCACTTTAATATTCTGGATTCATCTCTCAACATCACAAAATTAAAAGTTAGGGATTAGAGTTTTTAACATAGACATCCTATGATAAAAGATGTATTGTATTTGTATCCACTCGCTTCATGACATGAAAAAAGTGGATGATGTAAGTAGTTGACATAAAACTATGAGTGGTTAAGGGAAGATAAGCACAAGAGCAATTAGTAGAAGTTGAAAACTACCATTTAACCAATACAAAATAATATTAATTGATAACCATATATAATTGTGAGATCTCAAGATGACAAGATCCATAATCCACCAAATATAGAAGAAGGACAATGAAAGAGAAGATCTTAATTAAGCCCTTTTAACCATAAACATAACAAAAATTATTTATTTTAAGCTTTTTGTAATCCAACTTGTGATCAAAATCTTTTGTTTTTGGAGTTGGTAATGTAGTAGTCAATCATATTATCAAGATATGTAATGACCCTTGACTTATAATCATTAAGGCACTAATTAATCAAATATTATTTTGATAATAATAAAGTGAGTATACAAATATTACAATGTTAAAAGTATTGTGATAATGTAATTTCAACAACTTGATCTTTCTTGTGTAGTTTCACCAATGTTTGAAGAACAATTTGTGTAGATATTACCAACAATGCAACTACAACAATTTAGTTCTCCAAAACTTGGTTAGAATGATTGTTATTTCTCTCTGGTCACTATACGATACTTAAATAAATGAATAAGAAATATACTGAGGTTTCAAAGCCGGATATCGGGTCGATCCGGATTCGATTTAAAGCTGGATATCGGGTCGATCCGGATTCGAAAATCGAGATATTCGGTTTTTTGAATACCTAAAAACGTGATCCGATTCCGACCCGGATTAAACCAGGTATCCGGATTCCGAGTAAACGGTTTAATCCGGGTCGGATCCGGATACCCGATTTTTTTGTCTTTTTTCGTTCAACCATACATGCGTTTTTTTACCTCTATTTTTGTTTAGAATATTTTTTTATATAAAATTCAATTACTAATTCTCTAAAAATATGTAGCTTAATTATTCATAAAAACAAATTAAGAAAATTTAAGAGTAACATTATTACACATTGATTTAGTAAGAACAATTATAAAAAAAAGAATCTGCAGAGGAAAAAAATTAAGATTCAACCCAAGGTTGGCTTAATAGATACCATCATCATTTTATTTACAAAAAAATTAAAAATAAATTAAACCGGATACCGAATATCCAGTTTTCAAAAATATGTGACCCGGATCCGGTTCCCGACTTTAAAACCGGGTACCTGATCCGAATTATTCGATTTGCGAAAAACGGGTAAATTATCCGCTTTTAGAAACCGGATATTGCATATTTTGGATCGGTTTTATGCACACCCTACTTGTAGTTTACAATATGTAATTGGACGAAAATGAGTTAAGAAGAATAGAAAAATCACAAAAACTAGAAAACAAGTTTGCAAGAGTAATACAATTAGAAGAATTTGGTGAACGATATCGTTTCGAAAACTTGATTTGAAGGAAGGCGCTAGACTTTTTTTAAGTGTTATTTGTAGAGCTTATTGAAGAACATCACTAAGAGAAACTTCGGAGCATAGAGGAAAAATGAGACACCATCAATAAGGCGAGTTATTTTCAAGGATGATATCAAATGTTCATATATAATTAGGAACACTAGCTTGATTAATTTTGACTTATATGATTGACCCTAACTATTGAGAAATTTTTTTATCGTAGTTGTTTTTATGATTTTCACATGAAAAACTTGTCATTTTCCCTTAAATTTATATACATTATATTAAACTTATTTGGATTTCTTATCAAAAATGTGAAAAATCATCATCATCATCATATCCAGTGTATCCCGCTCATAAAAAATTATGGTCAGAGTCTGTGGAGGGAAGAAAGACGGCAGCTCATATTCATAAAGAAGAGTGCGCCTTCAGCTCGAGAAAGGTCTTCAAAAATAGAGAAACCTGCAACTACCCAGAAGCCTGCAACTTACAACCCACATTGACCATGAATAATAATCAAATAACTAAAAATACATAAAAAAGAATACGTACAAATAACTAAAAATAAAGATAAAAGTAAAGGAGGTAAAGAGTGATAAGTAAAGGCAATGAACAATAGCAAACGGTGGGTAGGAGGAACGAGTTTAGTAATCTAAGACGTGGATAAGGCGCCGCCAACTGCCCCTATCACTATTGGAAAAAAACATATATGCTTCGAGTCATTTGCTGCGGTTTTCTTTATACGCAACAATAAATTGAAAAAAAAATACAACAAATGTTGCAGTTTACCTGAAACCCGCAGCACATAAGTTATTTTAAAAATTGAAATTGGACTATATACTGCGGTTTAATTGAGGCCCGCAACATTTAACTTATTTTATACTGCGGTTCTAATATACCCGCAGCAAATAACCGTTTTTAAAACGCGCCTTTTAACATTCCTTTTACAAAACCTTCTGTTCTCATTCATAAACCCTCTTCAAACCTACTGTACTACGCACGACTGTTTCATCGATCACCTTTTTCTTCTTCAAGCTAAGCTTCAATTTTCTTCAAACCCACAAAATTTGTTCATAATCCCTCATCTTCTTCTTCAAGCTACAATTTTTTTCTTACCCACGACATTAAACCCACGCACGACTGAGGCATTGCAATTTTTGTTTCTTCAAGTTCTTGCATTAGTTCTTCAACATTTAAGTTCTTTTAAGGTATAATTTCTCTCTTTTGTTTCTTCAACCTTTAGTTCTTCAAGTTTTATAGTATTTTAGGGCTTAGTTTTTCAAATTATACTAACTTTTTTTTGTTTTTCATTGTAGGTAACTATACCCAATTGTAGAGCACACCATTATCATATCTAAATACTAAGGTAAATTTCTATTCAACTATGAAGTTTTTTTTTTGATATTTTTTTGGGTTGATGTTATAATTAGTTTGTTGATTATTCTTTAAGCTGTTTAATTTTTAAGTTTTACATTCTTTTCAAGTTGTTATATTTAGTTTGTTAATTATGTATGAATAATCACAATAGTTTACTTATGTATGTAGTTTGTAATTAATTAAAATATACATAATTTGAATAATTTAAATAATAAGAAGGTTAAATAGCTAGGGTAAATTTGGGTTAACAAGGGTTAAGTGTGTGTACACACACACACACACACACACACACACACACACACACACACACACACACACACACACACACACACACACACACACACATATATATATATATATATATATATACACACACACACACACACTTATGTATCTAAGTTGTTATTAATTTTATTTTGAATTAATTAATCACACTAATTAGGATGACAAAAGATCGTTCTTGGATGTATGGAAGCATTGAATCGTCAGAATTTATTGATGGCGTATTAGAATTTTGTAGTATTGCGGTTGAACATCAAGTTAGGACGGAGGGAGTTGATTTTTATTGTCCATGTGTCACTTGTGGCAATGTATCAATGGTAGATAGTGTTCATATCCTTAGGGAGCATATACTACGACGTGGGTTTAGGCCTCAATATCATGTTTGGGTTTGGCATGGTGAGGAGGGAGTGTACAAAAAGAAAAGTGTTGTTGAGGATGTCAATAATGTGGCCGATGTCAATGAGGATGTAGTAGATCGTGTTCATGGGTATAAGACAGATGAAGAGAATGTCGATGAGGATGTGGATCGTGTTGATGAGATGATGGAGGGGGTCGAGGATGAATTAGGAAAACGTCCTCGTGTTTTTGACTTGTTAGCAGAGGCTTCTCAAAGGCCTCTGCACCCTGGATGTACAAAGTTCACCAAACTAACAGCAGTGTTGACAATTTTCACAATGTTATTAGAAGCGTTAGGTGAGATGCTTCCTGAGGGAAATGAACTTCCAAAGCTCAAACTTGGTTTGTTTTGCACGAAACTTGGCACACAACACTATTTGGTATATGTTATTGTGTTGAAGTGGTTAGAATTGAAAATCATAGTCATATGCTAGAAATTTCATGCTAAGTTGTGATTTTAAGGGTTTTTAAGCTTTTTTGGCACTTTCGCGCATAAAATAGCTCAAAGTTGGTTTGTTTTGCATGAAACTTGGCATACAACACTATTTGGTATATATTATTGTGTTGAAGTGGTTAGAATTGAAAATCATAATCATATGCTAGAAATTACGTGTTAAGTTGCGATTTTATGGGTTTTTAAGCTTTTTTGGCACTTTCGCGCATAAATTAGCTCAAACTTGTTTTGTTTTGCACGAAACTTGGCACACAACACTATTTGGTATATATTATTGTGTTGAAGTTGTTAGAATTGAAAATCATAGTCATATGCTAGAAATTACGTGTTAAGTTGCGATTTTATGGGTTTTTAAGCTTTTTTGGCACTTTCGCGCATAAAGTAGCTCCAACTTAGTTTGTTTTGCACGAAACTTGGCACACAACACTATTTGGTATATATTATTGTGTTGAAGTGGTTAGAATTGAAAATCATAGTCATATGCTAGAAATTACGTACTAATTAAGTTGCGATTTTATGGGTTTTTAAACTTTTTTGGCACTAACATCTATTTTCTCTTAGTGCTTTTGATAAGATTATAATACCGTTGATTGCGGCTACTACACTCTCAAATACATGGACGGTATCTTACAATCCGTAAAGGAGGTTGGAGTCGAAAACATAGATGCCGTAAGTATTTGTTACGTTCTTAAATTATAATATATATTATATATTTACTATTATTATTGGTAAAATCTAATGTTTAAGTATCTTTTAATTTTATATTAAATTATAGGTTTATACGACATTCCAAGGGAAACACGCCCTTTGAGAGAAGGGGAAATG